>NC_059357.1:233580-246080 GCF_019703515.2 Myxocyprinus asiaticus | reverse complement strand
GTGTTTCACATAAAATGAGATATATCAGATTTCTGCATGGATTTAATCTTAAAATTATGCAAACGTTAAATGAAACTGAAAATGAGTTTATATTGGACCAAAAAAAAACAAACAAAAAAAACCTCTCTGCCCCCTCATTTCAAAAGTCCACCACATGCCACTGATATACATATACATACCATAAACACTCCTCAGTATTCTAATGTGTGTGTGTGTGTGTGTCCATGCGTGTGTGTCTGTGTGTGTGTGTGTGTGTGTGTGTGTGTGTGTGTATGTGTATGTGCCTCAGGTGATATGGAGGAGTTTGAGGCACTCTGGCTCACTGGGATCTGCCACCATGAGAAGAATGAAGTGATGAGCAGTCAGCTGGACGTGGACAACATGGCGGGTGTCTTCTACATGCTGGGAGCCGCCATGGCTCTGTCACTCATCACCTTCATTGCTGAACATGTGTTCTACTGGCATATGCGCTTCTGCTTCATGGGTGTGTGTTCTGGGAAACCAGGATTCACCTTTGCCATCAGCAGGGTAAGTCTAGCTCTAAAACATACAAACTGGCACACTAAACACATGAGAACACCGCACATACACAAACAGTTTATTCTGAAAATTTCAATTGAAAGTCATAAAAATACAGTGTGCCAAAAAAAGTTTAATCAGCATCTCTCAAAATCTCACTGAAAACTTATTTCTCTCTCTCACAGGAGATTTATAGCTGCATTCACGGAGTTGAAATCGAAGAGAAGAGTTCGGCGATAAATTCACCCTCTGCCACAATGAACAACACCCACTCAAACATCCTGCGTTTGCTACGCACTGCCAAGAATATGGCATCACTTTCTGGGGTCAACGGCTCCCCGCACAGTGCCCTCGACTTCATCCGCAGGGAGTCGTCTGTGTACGACATCAGCGAGCACCGCCGCAGTCTCGCTGGACACTCGGACTGCAAGGCCCCATACCTGCCTGAGGACAACATGTTCAGTGACTACATCAGTGAGGTGGAGCGTACCTTTGGCAATCTGCACCTGAAGGACAGTAACTTGTACCAGGACCACTACCTGCACCACCACAAAGGCTCGACCCTGGGGCTCACTGGCCCGCCCCCTAACCGCCCCCACAGCCTGGGCTCGAGGAGTTCACTGGAGGGAGGCATGTTTGACTGTGATAGTTTAGGTGGGGGTGTCGCTCCTATCTTCAGCACACAGCCACGCTCTGCCCTGACACACAGGAACATGAGCAAGTTTGACCTGCTTCAGAGCCAAAATCCTCCGTCTGGGCAAGGCTTGAAGCAGGGACTGGCCAACCTGTACGGGAAGTTCTCGTTTAAAGGCGGAGCCTCCAGTTCAGGATACATCGCCGGTCATGACCGGTACTGCAGCGGAGTTGATGATGGAAACATCCGTTCAGATGTGTCTGACATTTCCACACATACCGTCACCTATGGCAACCTAGAGGGCAATGCTAAGAAACGGAAGCAGTACAGAGACAGCTTGAAGAAACGACCGGTGTCGGCCAAGTCCCGGCGTGAACTCGATGAGATCGAGTTGGGTTACCGTCGCCGCCAACACCATGGCCATTACCATCACCATGGACACCGCTCCGCCTCTCCTACTTCAGAACGCAAGAGGGGAGGTAGAACAAACTCATCCGCATACCTGTTACAGGACAAGGAAAGCCTGAGGGATTTCTACCTGGACCAGTTCCGGCCCAAAGAGGGCATCCCGCAGTGGGAGCACGTGGACCTTACAGATGGTCCCAGCGGGGAAGGTGGAGGTAACTGCACCAGCCTGGTGCCTGTGGATGATTTCCTGAAGAGCAAACCCAAGAAGATGGACAGCAAGAGTGGGGGCAGCGAGTGGGAATGTCGTACCTGTCGTGCCAGCAGCGCGGGCAGCAAACAGACTGCCCTGCATGGGAGTGGACCTCTACATGGTAGTGTGGGCTATGTTGGCAGCGGCACTAGCTGTGTGGCATCGGGGAGTGGAGGACTAGGGAGCAGCCGCCCCAGTTCAGCTACCTGTATGCGTTGTGAAGCTTGCAAGAAATCAGGCAACCTCTATGACATCAGTGAGGACAGTAACCACCTATTAGACCAGCTGGGCGGTGGCAGTAGAGGCCAGACGCCAGCGCAGCGTCGCAGGGCCTTCAGTGGGAAGCCACTACGCCGGCAACATTCTTACGACACCTTTGTGGACCTACAGAGAGAGGAGGCAGGGGGGATAGGTGGGACTCTGGGGTTTGGTAGGGCAGAAGATGTGGATGGAGCGCTGCCGCCACCACGAAGCGTAAGCCTGAAGGAAAGAGAGCGCTGCATGGATGCCTCCAGTCCCTTGGCGCATATATTCGAACATCAAGATACAGACTGTGACCCGTTCTTCTACGGAGGTGTTGAGAGGGGAAAGGGTGCAGGATCGTCATTCGGTTTGTTCAGAGCGGGAGAGGGTGCTCCTCATCGGCGCTCGGTGGGAGAGAGGGACCTAAGAGACAGAGGACTGATAGAGGGGCCAGCTCACTCCTTATCCAAATCCCTCTATCCCGACCGACCCAACCACAACCCCTTCATCCCTACGTTTGGAGATGACCAGTGTCTGCTGCACAGCGCCAAGTCCTACTACATTAGCAAGCAGCAGCAGCAGCAGCAGCAGCAGTGTGCCGACTTGTGTGGCCCCATGGGTGTTACCTCCTTCCTACCGGTGTCCGCCACTTCAGGAGTGATGTCTAACTTGGCCCCACGCTTCCCTGCAGAGCTTTGCATCGGGAACCACCACACCAGCAAGCTCAGCCTCGGTCCACCGCGACCTTTCAACGGCAGCAATGGACACGTGTATGAGAAACTGTCCAGCATTGAGTCTGACGTGTGAAATATGGTGGGTTAATAAAGACCGGCACTAAATGCCGCTGCCATTAAGAACAGGGAAGCATTCTGTTATTATGTAACTCTACAGCCAGATTTTAGCAGAACACACAGAACTTGAGAGAATTGAAAATGTAATTTCCTGTGAAGTTCATGTTAACACCAATGGGTTCATCTCCACGAGCTGGTGAGAACAAGAGCACGTCCATCTGCCAAGTGAGTCTGAGAAGAAGCGCAGAAGAGCAGATGGCCCGTTTCACCTCCATCCCTCACCACACCGCCATCTCTGCTCTCTTCGCACCAGAACTACCCAGTGTTGTACTTTTGTCTTTTGAGAAGATACTATCATGAAAGTATAATAGATGCTCATTGATATTATTAACAGGGTAATTACTGTACCTCAGAAATGCTGTGAAGAGACTGGTGGCTGGTAATCTTTTGTTGAATTCCAGTGGGTTTAATTTGTCTTTTATTTCCCATGGTCCCACAGTTTACTTACACTAACCCTGTTCTAGAGGCCTCTGGCTGCAGACATGGAGAGATGGGGTAAGCATTAGTGATATTTGAATGTGATCACTCCAGTCTCCACATCAACTTCTTGTATCCATGACAACTGCCATCAAACACGCAATCATTAGCGGAAGCGCAATATGCAGCCTCTAGGATGGTCTGTTGAGTTTTTTGCCAGTCATTTATATTCAAGTCTCTACTGCCATGATATTTCATATCAGATGATAAATTATGCTGATGTGCCCTGAGCTACCTTTACATCCACATATCACATGACTCTTTCAAACATGTTTAGAAGGTGAAAGACATTAATGTGGAAATGATAGAGTTAGGTCAGTATCGACGCCTTGCTTTGTTTTGCCTGTAAATACATTTCTCTTTATATATACAGACAAGGTCAACCTTTACTATAGCTTTTTCAAATATTTAACAAATAACCAAAATAACAATTAAAACAGAACAAAATAACAAAAACAAAAATATGCAAAGTAGAGTAAAATCATTACTACTCATCATAAGTTATATTTTAAACAATAGTTTGCTTTTTAAATTCATGTTTATTACTTAATTCTGATAGTTTACTGCCTCTTAACCAACTTCATTTAAGAGTTTACCTTTAATCTTTTACTACAGTGTAACAGAGCTGAGCAGTGCTGTTGTTGGATATATTTAGTTTACTCAATTAGTTTCCTAAATAGTCCTTGCTATGTTTCTCTTCAATTGTGTTAAATGTCTGGCCACTTCTTGGAGAAGGTTTCTAGATACACACACACACACACACACACACACATATCTCTAGTGTCCATCATAGAGTGTGTATCATGATGTAAAGCAGGACTTTTTAACCCTTTCTAAGGAATGACTGATTTTGTAATATTAATGGTTAGTATGTTTATAGAGTGTCATTTGTTTAAAGTGTTATTCTATAGTGAGGTTGTGTCCTCGCTTTAGGTCTATTACATTAATGTTTCAGCTCCTCTGTTGTAATGTTTCTAAATTTAGAGTAACTCTTATGTCTTCAATTCATTTTAGTACATTATTATGTCAAAGCATTTTCAGAGAGTTGAAGCCGGCATGTTGAAGCCGGCAATGTAAATGTTCCTTTCGTTGCACAGTAATGTATGTTTGAGTTTTTCTCATGGCTAACGCTGGCCGTTTAAATAGGTTTATAGTCTAGATTTGAACACACACACACATTTCATCCCTGATTTCACATGTACATCGCCCAGACGTCTATTTGATGTGTGTGTTTACATCTGGATGACGTATTTTTTTATGTTGTTTGCTCATCTGCAATACGTCTATAAGCCGTATGTCAATAAGTATCTCTCAGATGTCAATAAGACCTTCAGCAGATGTCTTTGAGACGTTTATGGTTTAGAATGTTTGTAAATCTGATCTTTTTAAGATGTTTAGCAGATGTTAAAGGTGCTGTAAGCGATTTTTTCATGGAAAGGTATGCAAAAGATGTTCCTACTCCCTGAAAGTTATTAAAACCGGGCCGCGGTTTCTGACACTTTCAGCTGTCAATCATTTTGTGCATTCTCATAGTATTGTAGTTGCAGCTAATTATTGAGACTTAATGACATTTTTATGGCATGTTGTTCATAACAGTTGTCAGTGGAGGACGCTATTTTGCTGCTGTTGTTTTTAACAACCGTTTCTGCTCATGTCGATCTCAACAAAGCTCATCTGGTATCTTTGGAGGGCAGGGTTTAGGAAAGAGGGGTCGTGGCTAATCCAACCGCTCAGTTTGTGGAAACTGTAGAATGGCTAAAATCTTTTACAGCACCTTTAAATAGCTTGTGATGCTTTCCAGATGAAAAGATCTAAAACTGACATCTCAGAGATGTACCTGTGCTATATGGATTCGCAATCCCTCACTGCTAAATCTTAAGCTTTATATGCTTGAAAATCACATTTTCTAGTGTTTATAGAGAAAATATGCCTATTAAGCATAGTTGTAGTTATCCTTTTTCTAGTGTATTCGCAATATATAAGCAACTTTAAACCTTTTGTTAACTACTATATTCTCATTATTCTAAGGTAAGTATAGCTGGTTTGAAGTATTCTACAGGTAAGAAACACCCTGTTGTTATAGTCATATTGCATATCTTTTTTTTTTCACAGAATCTATCAATTTGTCACTCATGATGGGTAATAAACGCATGTGTGAGACAGTGAGTACTATGTTAAATACTCTTGTTGCTATGGCATTGCCATGATGTTACAATGCTGTTCCCATGGTAACTGCAGTGCAAGAGAATGCAGGATAAATGAGTGAATTGTTTCACTATGGGGTAAAATCACGTCCACTTTGATATGTCACCAAAATTTTTACATCATTTTCATCTATACAATTATTCTTGTACAGATTGTGTATATAATAATGAGAGAATTGCTCTTTTTGTATGACAATATGAACACAAACCTCAATGACTTTAATAGTGAGAGTGTTTTGGTGACTGTATGAAGTTACGACACAAATGATGGAGCAGAATTCTTTCACATGCTGAATAAAGCCAATAAAACATGGGCGATTTTCCTGCGTGTCTTTGTCTCTCTCTTTCTCTCTCTGGTGTGTTCACAGGGCGTCTGTCTGCCTGCTGCTCATCTCTCTCTCTCTCTCTGTTTGTTTGTGTTGCTTGTACTGTAGCCAGTTTCTCTGTGTATGCACATACTACACATACTGTACTACACTATCTACTGCAATATCTACATACTGTACTTTACTAAACTATATAGATATATAGAGCATAACAGTCTGGTTCCGGAAGTAAAAATCCCATTCATTTTCTCCATAGGGGAATTTATTTTTAACTCATAAATCTTTAAAGACAGACCTACCGTGAGCTCTGAGGTTGTTAATTGATGATATATGCTTCTGTTGAAGCCATCAGTCTGCGTTATTTCAACGTATTTCAAATCGTGTTTGATAGCGCAATTCCTGGTTAAGAACTACACTACCCATAATCCTAAAGAAAGATTCACCAATCAGAGAATCACATCATAATAATTCCATCCACTCCCATGATGCACTGCAAATTACACAGTGAAGTCAATAACTAATATATTTGTATATATCTAAATATTTTTTCAAGGTAACACTTTATTTTGATGGTCCCAAATAGATATTTAACTGATTATAAGTGACTTATCAACTGGCTTGCTATAGCTAGTAAACAGTGTTTCAACAAACATTCAGTAGACTTTCAGTAGCCTGTATATAGATCTTTACTAATGACCTTTTAATGAACTGATGTTCTCAACAATAATGTAAGTAGGTCATTAATAGAGATCTATATACAGGCTACTGAAAGTCTATTGAATGTTTGTTGAAACACTGTTTACTAGCTATAGCAAGCCAGTTGATAAATCACTTATAGTCAGTTAAATATCTATTTGGGACCATCAAAATAAAGTGTTACCTTTTTCAGTAAAATTTAAATATATTGTTTCTAATAGTCAACAACTTTAAAACAATAGTTTTGTATTTTTCCATAGTTTTTAATGCGATAACGTCATTCACAATGCTTCATGGGACTGTAGATCATTGTATCTTTGTTCCCTATCTGTCACTCACTCGACGTTGTGTCTTGGGAGCCCCAAACACTTCTGCTTTTTTGAAAAAAGGCCAATGAGAATTGGCAAGTGGAATTTGCATGCCACTCTCCCGGACATACGGATATAAAAGGAGCTGGTATGCAACCACTCATTCATTGAAGCTGAATTCATCCACAAAGTTCATTCACCTCATCTGCTGGATTCTATGGTGCATTTCAGCGGCTGCTCCACCTCTGCACCCGTGGAGTGCAGCGAACGCCCCTGGGCACTTCGGCAGAAACAACTAAAAGAGTATATTCTAAAAAGGGTAAATTTTCTTTCTAAAAGAGTGGCACACACGGAACGTCTTTTTAAAGATGCCTTTCCGTTTGTGTGTTATTCCTGGTTGCGGTCAATATCTCTCCACTTCTGATGGCCACGATCGCTGTCTTAAGTGTCTGGGCACTGCCCACGCGGAGACATCGTTCGTGGATGAGTCATGTCCTCATTGCAAGAACATGACCATGGCAACATTGCGGTCGCGGCTTGCTATCGTAAGAAAGCAGTCCACCCCAGCGGCTCCCCGCACCGTTCCTTCTACCTACAGGTTTGAGGCCGCGTCGGTTAGCACTGGGGGCGATTTGGGGACATCAATGGGACCACCTCCGCCAGGTATCCCCCCACGGACCTCCCATTCCCCAGCATGCTCGCATGCCCCAATCGGGGTCTCGCACGAGGCCGCTGGCTTGTCTCAGTGCGAGTTTGACTTCTCGCTTGGAGCTCCAGAAGACGATGAGTTATCGAGTGTAGCATCGGAGAGCGGGCTCGTCCAGTCTAACGCAGAGGCTTCGGCTGGGCTTCCTCCTTCGGGAATGGTCGCCAGTCTCACGCCAACGTGGAAATGATGGACTTGCTTTCCCAGGCAGCCGCGAGCATCGGGCTAGAGTGGAACCCACCCGCCGGTACATCCGACGTGATCATTCCCTTGGTCCCCCTCGCCCCCTGGCTTCAGACTCTTTGAAGACTGCCCTCCTGACTGCGCTCACTTCCATCAAAAGGGTAGGGGACCTGCAGGCGTTCTCTGTCAGCGAATCGTGCCTGGAGTTCGGTCCAGGTTACTCTCATGTGATCCTGAGACCCCGACCGGGCTATGTGCCCAAGGTTCCCACGACTCCTTTTAGGGATCAGGTGGTGAACCTGCAAGCACTGCCCCAGGAGGAGGCAGACCCAGCCTTGGCGTTGCTGTGTCCGGTGCAAGCTTTACGCATCTATTTAGATCGCACGCAGAGCCTTAGAAGCTCCGAGCAGCTCTTTGTTTGCTTTGGTGGACAGCGGAAAGGAAGCGCTGTCTCCAAACAGAGGATCGCCCATTGGGTCATTGACACTATCACGATGGCATATCAGGCTCAGGACGTGACACCCCCTGCGGGGTTACGAGCCCACTCCACCAGGAGTGTGGTGGCCTCCTGGGCCCTGGCCAGTGGCACCTCTTTGGCAGACATCTGCAGAGCAGTGGGCTGGGCAACACTCAACACCTTTGCAAGGTTCTACAATCTCCGGGTTGAGCCAGTCTCGTCCCGTGTATTGGCAGGCACGAGTAGGTAAGTTCTGGGACAACTGGCCGGGTGTACTGCTTGCGCATAGCACCTTTCCCCTCCCTTGAGGTGAAGACGTGCGCTCTTGATTCCCAGTCGTGTTCACAGACTGTGATCCCTGGATGAATTTCCTCCTTAGTCCTCTGGCAGCTGAGTTTGCGGAGAAAGTCGCTGACCGGCCCAGTACGTGTGCTAATGAGCCCCTGTACTGAGGTAGGTGCTCCACATGTGCTGGTGCCCTGAAGGAGATCCCATGTGATATCTTCCGCAAACATTGTGTCCCTGACAGCAAACTGCATCTTCCTTGGGCAGAGGCCCCTCTGTCCCAAGTCGCCATGCTCTGTAGAAACTCCTCCCCCTTTGGGTAGGACCTACTCTGGGACCTCTCCACATGACATACTTCCGACAAGACTCGGTAAGACCATGTGATGTATTCCACTCAAAATACACCCCTCCCCCCCCTTTTTGGGTGGGGTGTGGTCTCCGCAGTGTCTTCCCCTTGGGAGAGACACCCCCCGACACAGACACTTATGGCTCCCAGTCAGTTAACAAATTCCACTCTTTTTGGGGAGAAAAGAGAGGGAAAAGAGGCCTCGGCTGGGCTAGCCTGTCCCTATAGTTGGGCAGTCGACTTGTTCCTGATGGACAGTTCAACGCTCATGAGAGCGTTGGGGGAGGTTACGTGATGGCCTGGTGTGCTGGCTACGAGGCACACAGTAGTCTGCCCGTCACACACCGCCAGTTCACGCAACGCAGTTCAGCTAGTTGTGGCATTTTGTATAGGGACCCCTAGTGTCACTACATCGACACAACGTCGAGTGTGTGACAGATAGGGAATGTCCTAGTTACTTTCGTAACCTCCGTTCCCTGATGGAGGGAACAAGACGTTGTGTCCCTCTTGCCACAACGCTGAACTAACCACTGAAATGGCCGGGACCTGGTCTCGGCTCCTCAGCACAAAACATGAATGAGTGGCTGCAAAACAGAGGTGTTTGGGGCTCTCAAGAGTGACCCCTAGTGTCACTACATCAACACAGCGTCTTGTTCCCTCCATCAGGGAATGGAGGTTACGAAAGTAACCAGGATGTTTTTTTTGTCTGATTTTCAAATACTTTTTTGCTTTTGGGGGTCTAAATATAAATATTATTTATTTATATATTTAATTATCCTAAGGCACAATTTACAGTTAAACCGCACTATTATGACTCTAAGACATTACAGATACTACTGCTACTTTTTCTGTTAAAGCATAATTTTCTGTAAAGCTGCTTTGAAATGATGTGTGCTCTATAAATAAAAATAACTTGGCTTCAAATCAAAGTTTGTAATGTTGTGATTCCCCTCAGAGCTGGTTGGTTTGGTTCATGGTTTAAAACTTATTTATGAAGGATTTGAAATCCCTATGGAAGAAATGAATGGGAAAAATATTTCTGTAACCAAGATGGCTGAAAAAGTGGGTGCACTCTGTTTATAGCATACAAATTTGGTTTATGTTACACAAGACACTGTATCTCACAATGCAAAGTTCTTGATTTTTAGCTTGGAAAATGGCACACATTGAAAATGTGGCAGGAATAAGAACAGTAAGACAAATGACATATGAGATGTGTATGAGCTTAGCTTAAACTTGATTAGCGTGTTTCCAGAAAACTCAAATACAAACCGTTTTAATTTAAAAGGATTAGTTCACCCAAAAATGTAAATTCAGTCATTGTTTACTCACCCCTGTGTTGTTATAACTCTATTTGACTTTCTTTCTTTTTCTGAACACAAAGGGAGAAATTGTGAATAAATGTTGTGCTCAGTGATGTCATACAATGGCAGTTTATGGTGACCACCTCTTCAAGCTTCAAAAGAACACAAAAGTATAATTCAGAAGTCGAATAAATTATTCATGAGACTCATGATTGTTATGAAAGTATACGATAAGATTTGATGAGAAACAAACTGAAATCTAATGTATTATTTAGTGAAAATGTTCACTGACCGTTGATCTCCTGTGTGTTCATGATAGGACACGAGAGCAACAGTTCACGCAGCCCCCTCACGACATTGGGGCGTTCAAGTGAAAACTCGTTTTGTTTATCTAAAAACGAATAAACTCCTATTGAATTTGCTAGGAATAAAAGATGCGCATCAAAAAGTTCATGTGACTGAATAACTCTTCATTACTGGACTAACCAGCGGGCCAATCATCGCATGTGTTGCTCCGGTCATCCTGAAAAAATGGTGGCTAGAAAATCCAAAGCCTACAAAGAGTTTGCAGAGCAAATAAGTCGAAAACAAACTTGAACTTTACAGAACAGAAGGTTTAATGACACTTTTGAAAAATGTCTTATAGATCCGCACAGTAAAGTCATAAGGATGGATGAATGCACATAAATAGTGAAACACTCACAGTGGCTACAATTTCTCCGGAAGTAACGATTTCATCCTTTTGAACACCCTTGGATGGTAACGTGTCTTTATTCGCACATTGTTTTTGCAATAATATGGTTTTTTGCATAAATTCAATTTGCAACTTGGATGAAAACATAGCTATAGAGGAGCTACAGGCAGTAACAGTCACACCGTGTCCTAACCTGACGGCAAACGACACGTGATAAAAGGGATATTTTCTATGGTAATCAGAGTTTTTGTCCTAACCAGCAGTGACGAGTGACGGTGCATTCTATCGATCGCTTTTTTTTCTGTTTTCGGCATCGTGCGGGTAACTCCGTCCATGTGAACTGGCACCAGCCCAAAAAGTTTCTTAAAAATAAGGCTGGGCATAGAAATGCATCAGTTTTTCAACTACAAACTCTTCAGACATGTTTAGTAAGTTCTGTTCTCTGTTTTGTGTGCAGCTGTGTTGTGTTCTGTTGTCACTATCGCTGTGGAGGACCTGTTTTTAGATAAACAAAACGAGTTTTCACTTGAACGCCCCAATGTCATGAGGGGTCTGTGTGAACTGTTGCTCTCGTGTCCTATCATGAACGCACACAGGAGATCAACGGTCAGTGAACATTTTCACTAAATAATACATTAGATTTCAGTTTGTTTCTCATCAAATCTTATCGTATACTTTCATAACAATCATGAGTCTCATGAATAATTTATTCGACTTCTGAATTATACTTTTGTGTTCTTTTGAAGCTTGAAGAGGTGGTCACCATAAACTGCCATTGTATGACATCACTGAGCACAACATTTATTCACAATTTCTCCCTTTGTGTTCAGAAAAAGAAAGAAAATCATATAGAGTTATAACAACACAGGGGTGAGTAAACAATGACTGAATTTACATTTTTGAGTGAACTAATCCTTTCCGTTCAATGCAAGCTAGCTGCTACTTAAAGCTGTGCTGCAGACTTCATATAGTTTACAGTTTTTAAGCATCATACACAGCAGTTACTGTACAGTATGTGGTATTCTTATTCATTTGTACACAGTGTTTGTTTCTGTACACTATATATTTACTGATTCATGTACTGTCTTGAGGTAAAATGGTTATCTACACATAAACCTACACACTCTCATGGCGAAATAGTAAGAATTTCTACGACTTTTCTAAATTTGGTTAATTCGTATGATATCATACTGCACTTGATGAATGAATTTGTATGACTTTCACTACAGCAATGATGTCGCTGGACATCGTTTCCATCTAGTTCACGACACTTGCTTCTGTCACACACAACAGCTTCCTATCATGTTTAAACACTCTACTGATTGGCAAAGTTTAGATAAGGGGTTTGGGTACGGGCATAATATTAATAAGTATGTCCTTAACACCATGTGTGCGGCGCTCAAGCTTACTTCCCCATTAGACATCCGGGCATTTGCACGTGATTAAATCATAAAAATGTATATGAACGAACTCATGCGAAATCATACGAAATAACCAACTCGTAAAATATGTACGAATTTTCATGAGACTGGGCTGCATAAACTACACTGAATAACTCGCCCCTCTCTCTCTCTGATCCATCATTGCTCACACATCCGCTGTACTCTTA
>NC_059357.1:213580-228580 GCF_019703515.2 Myxocyprinus asiaticus | reverse complement strand
AAAACTGTAATTCTTGATACTGTAACTGCATTTTCACTAGTAGAATTTCAAACTAGCTATGTTTCCATCAACATTTTTTTTTTTATACACATTTTGGGATATCGCATAAAAACCGCTGGATGGAAACACCAAGATACAAATAAAATATAAAAATGTATACACTCGCTTGAGGTGGATAAATGTTTTATTCGAGAAGAAGGAATGCATATAAACTATGATGGAAACACTTTAACCGAATAAACGCCAGTTGAATTTATTAGGAATACAAGATGTGTATCAAAAAAGTCATGTGACTGAATAATTAATTCATTAGTGGAGGAACCAGCGGACCAATTATCACATCTGAAATGTTGCTCTGGTCATCCTGAAATCAAGACGTCCTGAAAATCCAAAGCCTGCATAGAGTTTGAAGAGCAAAAAAGTTGAATACAAACTTGAACTGTGCCGAAGAGCATGTGAATTGACACTTTTAAAAAATAATTTGCTTTGGTGAATTATTCACTAAAACAGGTGTTCCCCCTTTTTAAAATCTGCATTAAGCATTCGGAATATTAAGTTTTAGACAAATGACCTAAATACTGATTTTGTAAATTCGATTTTCAACTTATATATATATATACAGTTGTGCTCAAAAGTTTGCATACCCTGGCAGAAATTGTGAAATTTTGGCATTTATTTTGAAAATATGACTGATCATGCAAAAAATAAATAAATAAATAAATAAATAAAACTGTCTTTTATTTAAGGATAGTGATCATATGAAGCCATTTATTATCACATAGTTGTTTGGCTCCTTTTTATATCATAATGATAACAGAAATCACCCAAATGGCCCTGATCAAAAGTTTACACACCCTTGAATGTTTGGCCTTGTTACAGACACACAAGGTGACGCACACAGGTTTAAATGGCAATTAAAGGTTAATTTTTAAATTGCAATTAGTGTCTGTGTATAAATAGTCAATGAGTTTGTTAGCTTTCACGTGGATGCACTGAGCAGACTAGATACTGACCCATGGGGAGCAGAAAAGAACTGTCAAAAGACCTGCGTAACAAGGTAATGGAACTTTATAAAGATGGAAAAGGATATAAAAAGATATCCAAAGCCTTGAAAATGCCAGTCAGTACTGTTCAATCACATGACCATGGCAACGTTGCGGTCGTGCACCCCAGCGGCTCCCCGCCTCAGTCCTTCTACCTATGGGTATGAGGCCAGCGCGGCTAGCACTGGGGGCGACTTGGGGAACCCAATGGGATCGCCTCCACCAGGTATCCCCCCACGGACCTCCCATTCCCCAGCACGCTCGGCTGCCCCAGTCAGGCTTCTGGATGAGTCTGCCGGCTCATCTCATGGCGAGTCTGGCCTCTTGTTCTGAGCCCGTGAAGATGATGAGCTCTCGAGCGCAGCATTGGAGAGCGGGCTTGTCCAGTTGGACGCAGAAGCCTCAGCTGGGCTCCCCCCCCTCGGGGATGATTGCCCAGTCACAGGCTGATGCCAAAATGATGGACATGCTTTCCCGGTGGGCCTCGAGCGTCGGATTAGAGTGGAACCCTCCGCTCTCCCCTGAACCCTCGTGGCTTGATGATTGGTTCCTGGGCTCGCGGTGCTGCTCAAAGCAGCCACGCCCCGCTCCAGTGCCTTTCTTCCCAGAAGTGCACGAGGAGCTGACGAATCATGGGAGGCACCTTTTACTGCCCGGCCCCGATTCCGCAGTTCCCCCGCCCTCACTACCCTCGATGGCGGGGCGGCCAGGGGCTATACGGCGATTCCCCCGATGGATAAGGTGCTCGCGGTGCACCTATGCCCACAGAGCGCCACCACCTGGCGCGGACGCCATGAGCTCCTGTCCAAGCCCTGTAGGTTCACGTCGTCCCTGATGGCTAAAGCCTACAGCGCTGCTGGACAAGCCACCTCTGCCCTGCACGCCATGGCTCTCCTGCAGGTCCACTAAGCCAAGGCATTGAAAGAACTGCATGAGGGTAGTTCCGCCCCAAATTTGATGCAGGAACTGCGCTTGGCGACCGACCTCGCTCTCCGAGCGACAAAGGTCACAGCGCGGTCTCTCGGGCAGACAATGGCCACATTAGTGGTCCAGGATCGCCACCTTTGGCTCAAGATGGGTGAGGCCGACAAGACACGGTTTCTTGCTGCCCCCATTTCCCAGGCTGGCCTATTCAGTGACACTGTCGAGGACTTTGCCCAGCAGTTTTCAGTGGTGAAGCAGCAGACGGAGGCTATCCGGCACATCCTGCCCTAGCGCGGCTCAAGATCCCGCACCCTGTCTGCTCATCGCCAAGGGCGTCCCCCTGTAGTGACTGCACCGGCTCCGCCGCTGCCCGCCCCTTCGGCCTGGCCCCGGCATGGAGCCCACCGCAGGAAGCAGACGCCACCCGTCTCACAGTCGGCTGCTAAGAACCCACGGAGGTCGTCAAAGCGCCCCTGAGACGGGCGACCCAGGGACGAAGAAACCCACTAACCTGGAGCTGGTAAGAAGACCACTCCATCCCCCGGAAAATCTTTTGTTGCCTTTTTGTTTGATTTTGCCACATGCCCAAGTGGCTGCGGTACCCAACAGTTTCCTCCTTCCCTGGGTCACATACCCAGTGTGCACGGTTGTCATCACGACCACCGTCCACAGGTTTTTCCTTGCAGGATTGCCGCTCCAGCGGCGGTCTCCTCGCCCCTGCGTGCCCAGCTGTGGCACACATCCGCCCCCGATGTGACAGTCTCCACGGGTTACGAGGATAGGCCTCTTCCTCCCCCATCCCAGGCTGTTCCGGGGGTGGTCACAAGGAGCCAGGTAAGTGCTTCGATGTCCCTAGACTCAGCACGGCCACGACGTGGTGTGGCACCTCGAGCGCTGCCCCGCCGTGAGGCCCCACCTGCCGGTATGTCCGACGACATTGTCCCCTTGGTCCCCCTTGCGCAGAACTAGGATGCATGGCTTGTACTTTCCAATCCATCGCGATGGCTGATCCGGACCGTCTGACTAGGCTACGTGATTCAGTTTGCCAGGCGCCCACCCAGGTTCAACAGTATCCACTTCACCTTGGTCAAGGACGAAAACGCTGCTACCTTGCGCGCGGAGATTGCTACCCTCCTACGGAAGGGCGCGATAGAACCTGTCCCTCCAGCCGAGATGAAGAAGGGGTTTTACAGCCCCTAATTCATCGTACCGAAAAAAGGTGGTGGGTTGCGGCCAATCTTGGACCTGCGAGTACTGAACCGGGCCTTACACAGACTCCCGTTCAAGATGCTGATGCAAAAATGCATTCTGGCGTCCGGCATCAAGATTGGTTCGTGGCTGTAGACCTGAAGGACGCATACTTCCACGTCACGATCCTTCCTCGACACAGACCCTTCCTGCGGTTTGCATTCGAGGGTCAGGCGTATCAGTACAAAGTCCTCCCTTTCGGCCTGTCCCTGTCTCCTCGCGTCTTCACGAAGGTCGCAGAGGCAGCCCTTGCCCTGTTAAGGGAGGTGGGCATTCGCATTCTCAACTATCTCGATGACTGGCTAATCCTAGCTCACTCTCAGGACATGTTGTGCGCACACAGGGACTTGGTGCTCTCACACCTCAGCCGACTAGGGCTTCGGGTCAACTGGGAAAAGAGCATCTCCTCCCGGTTCAGAGCATCCCTTTTCTCGGTTTGGAGCTGGACTCAGTCTCTTTGACAGCGCACCTTACGCCCAGTCGGTGCTGGCCTGTTTGAAGGTGTTCAAACAGAAAACAGCGGTTCCACTGAAATTTTTCAGAGGCTCCTGGGGTATATGGCATCCTCAGCGGTAGCCACCCCGCTCGGGTTGATGCATATGAGACCGCTTCAGCACTGGCTTCAGACTCGAGTCCCGAGATGGGCATGGTGCCACGGGATACATCGCGTGGTCATCTCGCCAGTCTGTCACCGTCTTTTCAGCCCTTGGCTCAACCTCTCGTTTCTACGGGCAGGTGTTCCCCTAGAACTGGTCTCCAGGTGTGTCGTGGTCACGACGGACGCCTCCAAAACGGGCTGGGGTGCTGTTTGCAACAGGCATGCAGCTGCCGGCCTGTGGACGGGCCCGCAATTGCATTGGCACATCAACTGCCTCAAGTTGTTGGCAATTCTGCTCGCCCTGTGGAGGTTTCGGCCGTTGATCCAGGGCAAGCACATGTTAGTTCGGACAGGCAACATGGCAATGGTAGCATATATCAACCGCCAAGGTGGTCTGTGCTCTCGTTGTATGTCACAACTCACCCGCCGTCTCCTCCTCTGGAGTCAGCAGCACTTCAAGTCGCTGCGAGCCACTCACATCCTGGGCAACCTCAACACTACAGCGGACGCACTGTCACGGCAGGTTACCCTCAGGGGAGAGTGGAGACTCCACCCTCAGGTGGTCCAGCTGATTTGGAGTCGATTCGGATGGGCACAGGTAGACCTGTTCACCTCCCAAGAATCCTCCCACCGCTCGCTCTGGTACACCCTCACCGAGGCCCCCCTCGGCATAGACACGCTGGCACACAGCTGGCCTCCTGGCCTGCGCAAATATGCATTTCCCCCATTGAGCCTACTTGCACAGACCCTGTGCAAGGTCAGGGAGGACGAGGAGCAGGTCATCCTGGTAGCACCCTACTGGCCCACCCAGATGTGTCTCAGACCTCACGCTCCTCGCGACAGTGGTGGTAGACACGATCACTCAGGCTAGGTAAGTGCCGTCTGTTCGCTAAGTGGTGTTCTTCCCGACGGGAAGACCACCAGAGATGCGCAGTCAGATCAGTGCTTTCCTTCCTGCAGGAGAGGTTGGAAGGGAGGCTGTCCCCTTCCACCTTGAAGGTGTATGTTGCCATCATAGCAGCACACCACGACGCAGTCGACGGTAAGTCCTTAGGGAAGCACGACCTGATCATCAGGACCCTAAGAGGTGCCAGGAGGCTGAATCCCTCCAGACCATGCCTCGTTCCCTCATGGGACCTCTCTGTAGTTCTTCAGGGTCTACAGAGAGCCCCCTTTGAGCCTTTGCAGTCAGCCGAGCTTAAGGCACTCTCCTTGAAGTCTACCCTCCTGACCGCACTCACTTCCATCAAGAGGGTAGGAGACCTGAAAGCGTTCTCTGTCAGTGAAACGTGCCTGGAGTTCGGCCTAGGCTACTCTCACGTGATCCTGAGACCCCGACCGGGCTATGTGCCCAAGGTTCCCACGACCCCTTTTAGGGACCAGGTGGTGAACCTGCAAGCGCTGCCCCAGGAGGAGGCAGACCCAGCCCTGTCATTGCTGTGTCCGGTGCGCGCTTTACGCATCTATTTGGATCGCACGCAGAGCTTTAGGATCTCTGAGCAGCTCTTTGTCTGCTTTGGTGCACAGCGGAAAAGAAGCGCTGTCTCCAAGCAGAGGATCGCCCACTGGCTCATTGATGCCATAACTATGGCATATCACGCCCAGGACATGCCGCTCCTGGTAGGGCTACGAGCACATTCACCGTATAGGGACCCTAGTGTCACTACATCGACACAACGTCGAGTGAGTTACAGATAGGGAACTGTAATGGCTCTTATGGCTCGTCATCATCTTAAAGTCATTAAACCTGTGCTGTGATATTCAGTGTTGTGCTAATGCCACGTTATAATTAGTATTAAATACATAAGTTCCTCATTGCTGTCTGTTGATCTTTTACTGGGATAGTGGGGTTACTGTTCATAGTATATAATTTATGAAAATAGATAAATACATTTTATATGGGACAAAGATTGGATTATTTATATTTTTAAAAACGGCATTTAATATTTTGGGGAGTTTCGTACGAGGTTCAGTTAGACAAATTGAATTTTATTTGTATTTTTCCATGAGTGCTGGGAGTATATTTAGCTTTTTAAAAATGTATTTCCTGTAATACAGTGATGAGAGGAGGGAAACGGTTGAATGAATATTGCTGCTGAGACAGGAGCTGGTGAAGAAAACATCGCCGCGGTCTGAATGAACGAATCAGTGGGGAAATAAATAAATTAATTCTGTATATTATGTTGTGACTTGTTGAGAAACAGACCATGCAGAAGAGATAAGAAGCATTATTAAATTTAAACTAAAATCACAAACCTGTAGTGGAAGTAGCTTTAACCTGCGGTGACGTCAAACATCTGTCGGGTTATCTTTAATCCCCTGCTTGTGACTTTTATAAGTGTTGATCACAGGATGTCAATTAAAAATAGAAAAAGGCTAGAATTCTGCTTTTTAAGATATGAATCAATTTGTGGTTTTTTTTTTTTTTTTTACTTTTGTAGACAAATGAAAAAGAAAACACCTGTTTTTTTTTTTTTGTTGTTGTTGTTTTGTTTTTTTTTAAACAGATTTGTCATTCGCTTCTATATTTAAAACACAATTACAAATAATGAGTTTCTTACTAGTTGAAATTCCAAACACACATACAGTATAAGCCACGTAAATCTTACTAGTAAAAAGTTTATTTTATCAGTAATTACATTTTTACTAGTACAAAAATACATTCCTGATATCGACAATTGAATTACAACTAATGAAAATGGTCATTTTTGTAAATGTCTGTAAATGTATTTCAGCATGTTAGATTTGTATTTGCAGATATCAATAAATGGGTAATTAAAGATATTTAAAAAGGCTTTCTTGATAACAATCACATAAGAGATATTTGAAATTAACATTGAGTGAAAACTGAATTATTGATATAAAAAATGATAACTTTTACTAGTAAGAAGTGCTTTGCTGATGTGTGAAATTAATAAGAAACTAATCGTAGATATCTGTAATTGTGTTTTAAATACAGAAGTGAATGACAGATCACTGTGAAATTCTACTTATGAAAATGCAGTTACAGATATCAAGAATTACAGTTTTTACTAGTTCAAATGTAATGACTGATATCAAGAATTAGCACTACTAGTAAAAATTGAATTGTTGATATGAATAACTCTATCCTGCACGTGATTAAGTTAGTTCGGCATGCGATAGAGGTCAGGTGTTTGTTTATGATTAAAAGTCAGTTTCATGTTATTTTGAGTGTGATTCATCTCGGGCAGTGATTACATCACATTTATGATTTTCTACAGTCACTGTCACTGGTTGATAGTGTCACGAGGTCTAAAAACAAACATCTGTTTTCATTTACAGATATATCTGAGTATAGAGTCTATTCATTGAGTGTGAGTAATTCATCCAAATATGTTCTCGAGTGAATGAGGATGATGACAGAGACACACAGGGTTAACATGAGGAGACGACAGAGCGGTTGCTATGGCAACGCAGCGTGCCATCTCTCACGCTTTGTGTTGCAGAAGACAGTCTAATGTACAGAACACACTGAAAACACCAGCTGATCTCTAAAGCTCAAACATACTTCACCATCAGTGTGTCTTTGCCACCGCGGACACGTCGATACTACAAACATAAGCGCGATATTCGGTTTCTTGTTAGATCTTTTTGTTTTTGTGATACAACAGCGACATCTGCAGGATGATAGGAGAACTGCAGCCAAAGTTCACTATTTCATAAAGTATTATCACTGAACACCTTCTGCGCTGGAATGTTTTTTGTTATTAAAAGTTTTTATTGATTCCATATATATATATATATATATATATATAAAACAGAATATATGGAATCACATTATATTATTTACAACCCTTCCTCCCGAACATTAACCACCCCACCCCACTGCCCAACACAAACTGATACTCTAGTGGTCAAGTACAATGACAAAGACACACAGACAAAAAATAAAACAGAAGAAAATATTTTGAAATACATTTAAAAAAAATATATGTTCAAAAACAAAAAGGCTACAACATACACATTTAAAACAACACGTCTCCCTCCACTGCCCCTCCCCAAGAGCCCTCCAAAAAGGCCAAATAACTGCCCCACCTCCTGATGAACATTTACACATTTGGCAGACACTTTTATCCAAAGCAACTTACAGTGCCCTTATTACAGGGACAATCCCCCTGGAGCAACCTGGAGTTAAGTGTTTTGCTCAAGGACACAATGGTGATGGTGGCTGTGGGGATTGAACCAACAACCTTCTGCTTATCAGTTCAGTGCTTTAGTCCACTACACCACCATATCCATGTTGCCTAGCCTTCTATATGACAACTCTTCCCAAGCTTCCACCATGCCCATCTCCTCACACGACTCACGAAACGAGGGGGCTCCAGCTGACTTAAATCCTCTAAGGATAACCTGTCTGCCCACCATAACACCGGCCAGGATCCAATTCTTCATATACTTATCTCCTACATCAATGACCGCCCCGTCACCCAAAATACAGAGCCTGGGGCAAAAGGAGATCCGAGTACCCAATACGTCGGCCATAAAATTCTGGACCCTCAACCAGAAATCCTGTATCTTACGACACCCCCAAAAAACATGGGTTATGTCTCCATCTTCTAAATGGCATCGCCAGCAGGTGGGTGTGTCCTTAGAACCAAGCCTATACAATTTAGAAGGGGTCCAATAAAATCTATGTAGAATCTAAAATTGCATAAGGAGCACCCTTGCATCTCTAGATGCAGACTTGACATTTTTAAGAATCCTAGCCCACACTCCCTCCTCCAAAAACAAATTTAAATCTTCCTCCCATAATCTTTTGAGGGAATTTAAAGCTCCGTCCCCCAGACTCTGAATTAACAGGGAGTAATACACTGATGCCTCATGACCTTTTCCAAAAGCAGTAATCACCACTCCCAGAGTATCTGCCGCTCTAGGGGGGTGCGTGCCACTCCCAAAAACAGTGCAGAGTAAATACTTATAAAATTGAGATCTGGGGATCCCAAATTTTGAACTAAATTTTCAAAAGGTCTCAATACTCCACTCTCATATAGGTCACCGAGTGTATTAACCCCCCTCACAATCCACTCTGACCAACAGAAAGGGCACTTATTAATACATATTTTAGGGTTCTGCCATATGCTCAAGGCAACATTTAAATAAATATCTGAATTAAACACTCTGGACACTTTTGTCCATATCAAGTGTAAATGCAAAATAACGAGGTGTGACTTAACTTCTCTGATTCATTTGATCGAAAGGCTATGCAGAAGCGAGATAGGGGCAAGAGCTTCTTTTTCAATACAAAACCAGGGAGGGGCTCTCTCAGCCAAATGTCTGAGACCGAATGCATAATAATAAAACAAAATCTTGGGTAGGCCTAACACACCTTTGTCAATCGGCCTATGCAACTTATTGAAATGTAATCTGGGACGCTTACCATTCCAAATGAAGGACTTCGCTATGCTATCAAATTGCTTGAAATAAGAGAGGGGGACATCTACAGGGAGAGACTGTAGCAAGTAGTTGAATTTTGGAATACAGTTCATTTTAATAACATTAATCTTCCCAATCATCGATAAATGTAATGAAGCCCACCTGCCCACATCATTCGAAAACTTTTTTATTAAGGGATCAAAATTAACTCTGACTAAATCAGACAAATTTGCTGGGAATAAAATTCCCAAATACTTAATGCCCTGTTTGGGCCACTGGAAGGCACCCGGCTGGAAGGCCGTTACTGGACAGTACGCTGTCAGAGACAAAGCTTCGGATTTAGACCAATTGACTTTGTATCCTGAGAACTTAGAAAAGGAATTAATAATTCTGTGGAGGCAAGGCATAGATCTAGTGGGGTCAGAGATGAATAATAAAATATCATCTGTGTAAAGCAGAAGCTTATACACCACACCTCCCACCATCACCCCTGGAAAATCATCCTCCTTTCTTATCGCAGCTGCTAATGGTTCCAGGGTAAGACAGAACAATAATGGGGAAAGAGGGCAACCCTGCCAAGTGCCCCTATCCAGAGTAAAATAATCTGAAATTAATCCATTCGTTTGTACCGCTGCTATGGGGTGTTTATAAAGTAACTTAATCTAACCAATAAATGTACTCCCGAATCCATACATTTCCAAAATCTTAAAAATATAATCACATTCTACCATTTCAAACGCCTTTTCGGCGTCAAGAGAGATGGCAGCGACCGGAGATTGATCATTCGCCACTGACCACATGATATTGATGAAACGCCTTATGTTATCAGAAGAGCTGTGACCCCGAATAAACCCCACCTGATCTATATGTATAAGAGATGTCATAACCTTACTTAATCGGTTAGCCAAATTTTTTGACAATATTTTAACGTCCAGCTGGAACAGGGAAATTGGACGATAACTCACACTCACTTGGATCTTTGTCCTTTTTAAGAATCAGACTGATCCAGTCTTGTGTCATAGTTGGGGAAAGCTTTCCATTCTTTAATGATTCAGTATAAACTTCTAACAAAAGTGGAGCCAGTTCTGTAGCATAAGATCTAAAAAAATCAGAAGCAAAAACATCTGGCCCCTGAGCTTTGCCAGCAGGTAGGGACATTATTACCATGTCAAACTCCTCCAAGGTTATCTCAGAATCAAGAGAGTTTTTTTTTTGCTCAGTCTTCAGTTTAGGAAGTTCTAATGGTTCCACAAAGTTTCTAATATCTTCATCAGTAGACGAAGACGTGGAACTAAAATAGAATTCTTTAAAAGCATTATTAATATCAATGGCTGAGGTAAATATTTCACCACCAGCAGATTTCTCTGAGGGAATGGTAGAAAAAGACTCTCTCTGCTTTATATATCTAGCCAAAAGCTTCCCTGCTTTGTCCCCCGACTCAAAGTATGACTGTCTTGCCCTGAATAACCAAAACTCCTCTTTCCGCGACAAAATAGTATTATATCTGTATTTCAACCAGGCCAATTCTCTGAGACCATCAGATGACATATGGCGCTTCAGCTCTGCCTCGGCACTTTTAATATTCCCTTCCAACTTCACGAGTTCTCGTGCTTTGGATTTTTTAATGAATGAGGCATACTGTATGATCCAACCCCTAAGAACCGCCTTAAGTGCCTCGCAAGCCACGCCCACAGAGGATACTGAGGACCAGTTGGTCTTCATATAAATATTGATTTCAGTCTTTAACATTTGTTGGAAATCAGGATTTTGCAAAAGGGACACATTAAGGTGCCAACTATATGATTTCTTTTTCTCCATATGTGGCAACACCTCTAAACTCACCAGGGCGTGATCTGAGACTAAGGTATTTCCAATTGAGCAAGCAACAACAGATGAAATGAGGGATTTGGGTGTAAAAATAAATCTATTCTAGAATAAATTTTATGGACTGATGAAAAAAATGTATAGTCCCTACCAGATGGGTTCAAAAGTCTCCAAATATCCGAAAGACCAACATTTTTACACATCCTGTGAAGCGTCAGTGTTGCTCTAGGGGGTTTACACACTTTTGCTTCACTATGATCAAGGACTGAGTCCATCAAAAGATTAAAATCTTCTCCCAATATTATATCATGAAGGGTGCCAGCGGCTTGCAACATCCCTTCAAGATCTATAAAAAAGCCCTGATCATCAGTGTTAGGTGAGTAAATATTAGCCAAAATCAACCTTTGCCCCTGAATTTCTGCTAAAACAATAATGACTCTTCCTAATTTATCTTTAATCTGTTTGAGACATTTGAATTGTAGATGTTTATTTACCAATATAATGACTCCTTTGCTCTTACTTGAGCCAGCACTAAAGAAAACATGTCCATCCCATATCTTCCCAAATTTTTCAGTTTCCTGCGGGGAAAGATGTGTTTCTTGAAGAAACACTATATTACATTTCTTATGTTTAAGAAAAGAATTAACCTTCCTTCTTTTTATGGGGTGCCCCAACCCATTCACATTCCATGTGGAGAGAGATAGTACACTCATATTAACATTTGACATTTTGATAAAATAGAAAAAAATAGATTGTGTGTCAAAAATAAAATAATAAAATACCAAATTCCAACATTAGTGTAACAATCAAACCCGAACAAAACAAAAAGAAAAAAGAAAAACGTGCACATTAATCCTGTGCACAAAAACGCCAACCGTCAATCCCTTAAAACTCAAAAGGTCCATGTACGCTTATGAGAGCACCCGTGACAACTTTGCCATCAGATTGCACAATGTTGCCTCACAAATTTGTAAGGCAAAATTACATAACATCAAACATTTTGTAAAACAAACCCCAGCCAATAGGCAGAATAAACACAAAGAATGTGTAGACTCATTCACAGAATTGTCTCAAAGGTGTGTTCCTTCACTAAACAATTTCCAGCCGATATAAAGCCGTTCAGTTTCCTCGGTCAGACAAACAATTCTTCAGTGAGCCGGCTAATGAGTGCAGCAGATGACATAATCATTCCAATGTCCCACCAAAATACTCCACAAATCATACTCCAGCCAACAGGAGGCATAAGCACAAGGATTGATCAGATTCATCCATAACTGTCCCGAAGTAGTGTTATTTAACAAAACAAGCTCCAACCGCTAGGCGGAACTAGCACAAAGGAAACGAAACACGCATCCCGGTCCTCGGACGGTCGAGTCAATTCACTCGGGAGGCCACATAAAAGTATATCCCATGATTTACACAGTCCGCCAACTTTATAAAAGACATCCTTTGTGTGGGCATGTAGATGTTTTGCGGTCATCTGTTCATTGTAAAAGTGATCTTCCGTCAATGCCAAAGTTTCTATAAGGAAAAGTGTTAATCCACAAAACAAAACAAACTCCAGCTGCTCGGCAGAGTCAATGCAAAAAGAAACCAAAAGGGCGCCCAGCTTCCTCCGAAAGCCAGAGTATGTACAGTGAGTCAATCCACTCACAAGAGAAACACCCAATGGTTACTCACCCATTGTTTCAATAAAGACATTGCCTGATTGGGACATGTAAATACTTTGCTGCCGTCCTTGGTGTTTATTCTCAGTCTGGCCGGAAACATCAGAGCAAAAGTGATCTTCCACTGATGTAAGAGTTTCTCGCATTCCCTAAACCGTTCACGTTTCTCTCTTGTCGAGTTCGCAAAGTATACAAGAAAATATTGTAATTCTTCCAAGAAAGCTTTCCTGTGCTCCTCGCCTGGCGCAACACGAGATCTTTATCGGATGATCTCAGAAATCTGGTCAGAATCGGTAGGGGTCTTTCTCCCTCAGCAGATCTGTGAGCTGGGACTCTGTGAGCTCGCTCGATTTCCAGCTTGTGGCCTGTTATGTTGAGCAGACTCGGGAAAAGCTCGTCTAGGAATTTCACCATATCTCTGCCCTCCTCATTCTCAGGAATTCCAACAATTGGAATGTTATTCCTGCAGCTTCTATTCTCAAGATCTTCAAGCTTTTCAAGGAGATGTTCCAAATCAACTTTGGTCGTGGGCAGATTAGCGGCTAATTCCCTCTCCGAAGATTCCAGAAAATCGATTCGTCTCTCAACATCAGTCACTCTTGTACCTAACTCAGAGAATTTTATTTCCATCGCCGTAATCGATCGACGTATTACAGCGAGATCCTCCAAGTCCGCAAGTACCTTCGTCAACATCACTGACATGTTGGACAGTTGACGCTGGATTCCTTCTCCCGCCGCGCCATCCAAATCGAGTCCCCGGTCCACAGGCCTGTCGGGGCTTTCATCCTGAACACGTAAGTGTCTTTTAATATCTCTAGAGCCCGAGGATTTTGACTTCTATGCCATGTTTACCTCAAAGAGCAAGTGTGTAACTGGGTGTATCAAATTTCACCAGATTATAATATGAAAATAATTTTACAAATTAGCAAAGTGCGCAGAGCTCGTCGCTCACACGTCTGCCCTTCACATGGTATCACCGGACTCCACTAGAATGTTTATTGATTAATAATAATAATAATAATCTACATTCTTAGAATAAACCCTGATACTATTTGATGTGTGTGTTTACATCTGGAAGATGTATATTTTTTTTAGGTTGTTCACTCATTTGTTTTCTCACGGATGTCAATAAGACATTCAGCAGATGTATTTGAGACGTTTATGATTTAGAATGTATGAAAATCTGCTCGTTTTAAGATGTTTATCAGATGTTAATTAGAATTCGATGCTTTCCAGATGAAGATGTACATGTGCTATCTGGATCGTAAGCACCGGTTAATGGTTAATGGTGAGAAACAGAAGTAAAATGGTCTGTAATCAACACAGTAATATAAATGTATCATGTAATGTATTTAGATCCTCTGTTTATTTCACACCCGTGACGATCTTCAATGCTGGCCATTTTTTTTAACACTAATTTTTCCATGGGATATACCACAGCAAGGCAGTGTGCGCCAGTTCGCGATGTGACAAAGGTGCCTCGGTTTGTTCCTGGCAGGTTACTCAGCCTTACAGGCTCCATATGGTTAGGATTAGAGTGGGGGCGGGGTTAGGGCATCTGCTGCATCTCAGGAACAAACTGAGGCCCCTTTGTACAATGGCCACACCAGTTGTATAATGTACATTTTGACGAATGTAGTAAAACATCTGGGTATTCCATGCATACATAATATTCTTGTACTGTGCACGGTATACATACACCATAATGATTTCCTTAATTTATAGTACGAGCAGTGTGGTAGTATGAGCTTTGAAACACACACACACACACACACACACACACTCATACACTCAGACATACACACACACACACACACACTCACACACACACACACATATACACACACTCACACACACACTCACACACACACACACATATACACACACTCACACACACACACACACTCACACACAAACACACACACACACACACATACACTTACACACTCACACACACACTCACACACTCAGACACACACTCACACACACACACACACACACACACTCACACACACACATACACTTACACACTCACACACTCACACACACACTCACACACTCAGACACACACACACACACACACTCAGACATAAACACACACACAGTCACACACACACACGCACACACACACACACTCACACACTCACACACACACACACTCTCTCACACACACACACACACACACACACAGTCACACTCACACACCCAACACATACACACACACTCACACGCTCACACACACACACTCTCTCTCTCTCACACACACACACACACTCAGACATAAACACACACACAGTCACAC
>NC_059357.1:166080-203580 GCF_019703515.2 Myxocyprinus asiaticus | reverse complement strand
GCAAATTCTGACGTCGTGTTGTTTGAAACGTGTATGACTTCTGTTGAACTCAGAAATCGATGTTTAACAAAATGTTACTCTTTTCTGTACAAAGAAAGCATTCAATGCCCAGAGGTGGTCAAACTCCAAGCATGACAAAAAGCATCATAAAAATGGACCTTATTCAGTGTAGCACCATATTTGATTTTTGATGGGAATGAAAATGAGGCTGCGAGGGATGGAAATAGTGTCTCATCAGTTGGTGTTGGTTCAGCTGATGAAACAATGAAAAGGCAAACACGACTTGTGAAAATAAGATCTGATGAAGGACCTTTATACAAGTTTATACAGCACATAACAATAAAGATACTTTGTCTCTCACAGATTATGTTCTATATTCCACATTTTCTGAAGCCATACACTTTGTGTGCTAAACAGAATTAAATTTATGTCTTTATTCACACTCAACTCCCATTTGCAGTAGCCAAATCAAATATGGTGACTGATGCAGATTTGATATCATGTCATTTGGTCACAAGACAAGCAAGACCAATGTGGTTTAATGTTATTGATTCATTTCATCGTCATAAAATGACATTTTGCACATTCTTGTCCTTAGACTTAGAACTTAAGTCCTAATGTAATGCTCAAGATTGCTCAAAGTTACACGTTTAGGGTCAATTTATAATGGGAAGGGTTCGAGTCTCAGTCTTAATTTTTTTAGGGGGTATCTAGGTAAATATAGTGTGCATGCAGAACATTTCAGGTTTGAGACTTCTCTTATTTTTATTTTTTTATGGGGGCGAGAATGTGCAATTTTTGAAAAATTCCCCTCACTTCCGGATTGCATATCTCGGGTGGGGGACCAGATAGGAACCTGAAATTTCACAGAAATAAGTCCTCTATAGTAGCATTCACACATTTATATATGTCCATGTACCTTGTAATGTGCTCGAGATCAGTTTTTGTTCCAATGAGCTTGGACCGTCCTGAGCTGAGATAGTGAGGTTTCTGTAAACAGCTGTATAACCAAAATTTTCATGTGCCATAACACAAAGATGGCCGTCGTGGTTAAACCAAGTAAAATAAAATTAAAAAAACTGGCGGTTTTGCCATACCAATACATAGAGGTAATCACTGAAAAAAAAAAAAAAATGGTCAAGCAACCAACTTTGCAATTAATTGCCCACTTGAGATGGACTGACCCGTTTATATCTTACAGATAAATAATTACAGAGTTTTCATTTTGGTATTTGTGATTTGGGTTGGTCTCTCTTCTGGTGTAACCTAACCCACACTGAACAAGAGCCAATTTATATCATGATACACAGTGTTTCCCCTAGGATTGTTTTTAGCAGCGGTGCTGTTGTGTGCGCGTCCACAAGACCGCAACATCGGACCCATATTAATGTGCATCGGTCGAGGAATAGCTTGAAACAGGTGATGAACACAATTTCAGCCTGGGCCACATCAGGGTTTATTTGTGCCCTCAAAGGACCAGTTGAAAATGTGGCACCAGCACCTGCTTTGGTAGCACCAATGCAAATACCAATAATATTACATGTTATGTGCATTGAAATGCACATTTGACAGTACAGCATTGATTTTGAGGTTGGGATGCAGATGAAAATTATGATATTAACAACAGAAACATCTGTGGAAAAAATGAACACCTAGTTTTTATATGGCTAAAGTGAAATATTCTGACAGTGTGAATAAGTTCTTCTGTACAGATTCCTTTCATCAGACTCCTGATTAAACTACAGTCATCTCTTGTCATTTCTGAAGGCAAACAAAACAATATTTTCCTGCAATCAGAGAGCATTTCAACAGTACAGAAATGTCCATAATTTTAACAATGATATTTGTAATAGTTCATGGTAACCGTATGTAAAACTATACATGGCTCCTCACTACCATGGTTAGTAACTATGGCATCTATATAAATGCCATAATGCAATCCCCGCCGTGCATCTCACTGGATCACAAGCACATTTAAAATAGCGCATCTGCCCTGTGCTCGTACGTTTTTCCATTCTGCTGTGTTGATAATTGATCCGGGTAGTGTCTAGCGTTGTTGATAATTATATGCAGGGTCCATGAGTTAATGCACCTTTTCTGCCCTCGTGCTGCTTTATCCATGATTGAGCCGTGTTGATAATTGACCCGTACGGCACTGTTTCATTCTGCTTGTGAAGTGAGCAAATGCACTCCAATACATACAGACGATAGGGGAATGCTCATTAATATTCACGAGGAAAACACTAACTGATTGTTCAGTGAAACGTTGCGATCCCCTGCCATCCTACGATTCAGAAATGAGCTCGCGGACCACATTAAATTAAGCGAGTTAAGTGTGTTATGCGGTGACTAGGGGTGTAACGATCAGTCGATCTGGATCAATGCATCGATCACATCACCAACGATACGTTGTCATCAATTCAACACATAAATATCGATAATATCATAAATATTTTTTTGTTTTTTTTGAAGATGCACCTTTATTTTGAAATTCTCTTGCCAGTCACGTCCGTACGCATTTCGGTCAGGTGATGCAGCAAACTTATGATATTAATCTGTCTTTATACGCTCTAAATATGTTTCTGATATGGGACACGGATGTGTGCGGAGCGATTGAAGCCTGAAGTTGCTTTCTGCTCTAATAATGCTCACCCGTCAAAAGGGCTGTGAGCTGCGGTGACAGGATAGCGCAGATGCGATCACATGCGTGATTAAATCAGGCTTCTCTTTTTGTTTTTTGTTTTGACTATAAAAACTCTTCCAGTACAGTAAGACAAAATACACATGTTAAAACCCAAATATCTTATGCAGTGTTGTTTCTAAAACAAGATCAATCAAATTGGGGTGATTCTTGGATTTCTATCTTGGTGGGGGGGGGGGGGGTGTTCAGCCTAGGGCTGGGTGGCTTTTCCGATTTTTCCAATTCGATTTTTTTTAATTGAGATTTTGCTAAAAATATTGCAAACGCTGAAGATAGATGAGCTGTAAATCCACCAAAGGCTGAATAAGGAAGAGAAAAATAATTCACAGCGCTTGTCTTAATGCCGCTCCTGATCTGATCATCTACATGTGTGTGCGTGCTCCAAATGAACGTGACACGTGAACAACACGGAGACTGATATTAAAGACAGCGGTGATATTCCCAGTATGATTGTACACAGTGTGATTGTAGCTCAGCTTCGTCCATCATACCGGTATACACCGGCTTAAGATCATAACTGGCCTCGGCGTGCACGTTGATGAACGGTCTCTTTTTCTTTTTACCCATAATAAAGTGTTAGTTACGTGACAGTTATGGGCGCTTCATTTCAAGTCATGGAGAGGATATATATGAGAGAATCAAACATCCACCGCTCTTTTTGCCATGATGATTCAGATAGATCGCTAATTATTGCTTTGTTCTGTGACGTGTTTCAAGTGTACTGCATCTGTAGCCAACATTTGGCAAGCGATCATTTTGACAAACTTTGCGAGTTGAATTGTAATGATAAATTAAATCGTATTGCTGCGCTGCTCAGTGTGAACCGCTAGAGGACACATCACTATCTGCAGGGGTTTATGAATATACACACAAATTGTTTGATATACAGTGAGTACTTTCAAGATAAACTTGATCATTTATAGATATTGATAGACTTGGTTTCGATAAAATGAATATCTACACTAATTAAGATTTATTTTGCAGTTTTCTTATTTTATTCTATTATTTCTGAACTTCTGGGTTTATTTGATTTTAATTAATTTTACATCTACACTCTGTTGATAACTTCCCCATCATGCATTTGGTGCATTTGTGCATTTTTCTTGCACATCTTTGTTTCCTATAATGAAAAGAACTTGGATTTCTTTAACCAGGTCGCCTTGCATTCTAATAAAGAACAAACAATTTGAAACATTTTGGAGTACATTTAAAAGTTCTAATCATGAATCGTCCATAAGTTGGACAAAAATCAAGATTTGATTTTTTTGGCATATTGCCCAGCAAATGTGTGCACATTTCATGTTGCATAGACAGTATTTTGTTTTTACATCCTTCAGGCTAGCTAGCTCATATTCATTTTTGTTGTTTTCTATAATAAACATTTATGAAGTTATAAAAAATAACTGATATTGCTTGAAGAATACTGACAAACCATATAGTGTTTTAACTGTATTTATTGGCAGTATGTTTCATCTGTCCTAATCATTCCTTTTTCTTCTCCATTTATTAACCAAAATTATAGTACACGAATCAATCATTTGACAATTTCTATAGTTTAAAGTTATATAAAACAGCACAAAACCTATTCAGGGTTTCCGCAGGTCTTAAAAAGATCTTAAAAATCTTAATTCACCCTTCCGCAAAATAAAGCCTTAAAAAGGTCTTAAATCGGAGCAACAAGTCTTTAATTCATAAGGTCATGGCATTAAATGTTGTATAAGGGATTGTTTTCTCATTGTGTTTAAGTAGGGTGACCAGACGTCCCGTTTTGAAGAGGTGTGTCCCGGTGTCCCGACAGTAAACATATTTTCTCCCCAGTTTGGAATGCCCAATTCCCAGTGCGCTCTAAGTCCTCGTGGTGGTGTAGTGACTCGCCTCAATCCGGGTGGTGGAGGACGAATCTCATTTGCCTCCGCGTCTGAGACCGTCAATCCGCGCATCTTATCACGTGGCTTGTTGAGCGCGTTACCACGGAGACATAGCGCATGTGGAGGCTTCACGCCATCCACTGCGGCATCCACGCACAATTCACCACACACCCCACCGAGAGCGAGAACCACATTATAGTGACCACGAGGAGGTTACCCCATGTGACTCTACCCTCCCTAGCAACCGGGCCAATTTGGTTGCTCAGGAGACCTGGCTGGAGTCACTTAGCACACCCTGGATTCAAACTAGTGAACTCCAGGGGTGATAGCCAGCGTCTCTAAACATTGTAATTATGTCCTGGTTTCAGCTGGTAGGCTCACTGATTTTTTTCTACTTACATTTATGTACTCATTTTCCTTCTCGCTATTGTCTTTGGTATCGTTTGCAGAGAAGGGAAGCAATTTCGAAGCGTTGCACGTTGATTTGACGATACTTTCATTCTAGTCTTTCTGCAAATCTGCTGAAGTGTATCTGGATACCATGGCAATGACGTCATAAGCTTGGCGCGCACTCTTTGTCATCCTGTCAGTCAGCACAAGTAGAAATGCACCAATAAAAAATTTGTTTTCAACAATGAGCTGAAAGAAGCCGATCCATTTCTTCATGCAGCAGGTGAATATGTAAGCGAGTATTTTTCTGTAATGTTCATTTCCCCACGAGCACGGAGGTAAATCAGACAGTGTCACATTTAGACGGCTACACTGCACTTTTTACGTAGTACAAGCACTTATATGTTCAGATGTGGGGTTGTATTTTGAATTTTTGGTTACAATGTTGTGAATTTTTGTGAAGTCATTTCATAATTACACATGCAGTATGACATCATATGGATAGAAAAGGCTACATGGAATTCGTACATTAAAACTCAAATGTGGTTAAATCGTGAAAAAACTAAATCTAAAATAAAATATACATTTTCACAAGCTATATAGCCTATACAGTTAAGTGCAGAAGTTTGCATAACCCTTTTGTTTTTATAAGTTTCCACACCCCTTTCAAAATGTATACAAATATCCTATAAGAGATAAAAGATTATATTTTTTATGTATTACTGCCCTTCAAAAGATACATAACACAAAATTGACTCTTATTTACACAAATCATCCTGTTCAAAAGTTTGCACCCCTTGGTTCTTCCTATGTTGCCTTCTTGAGCATCAATAATTGTTTGCACCTTTTGTAATAGTTGTGTATTAGTAATCTGGACCTCATATATAGCCGCTGTTGGGAAGAACTCAAATGTGCAGAAGATGCTGAGAAACCAAATAATTGTACAGTAGATGGGGGTTTTCTTATGAACAGTGGACAGCTTCACTGCTCAGGACAAAACAGGGACTCATGAACAGTTATTACACAAACAGTCATTGATCATCGAGAAAGCAACACGCCATATTAAAAACCAAAGGAATGTAAACTTCTGAACAGGATCGTGTGTAAATTCAGTAACTATTTTGTCATGTGGAACATATGTGAGGATGTGTTATGTCAAATAGCTTCTTCGGGGCAGTACTAAATAAAAACAAAATGCAATTGTAGCTTCATAAAACCTGCAGAAACTCTGCTATTACAGTAAGTGTCACAAACAGAACATGGAAAAGATAGCTTATTATTACTTACAGCAAAGGATCGCTATTAAAAACAAGCCCAAACACAACATAATACGGTGCATATATCTTGAAATTGGTCCTCACAGACCGACTTGAGATAGTTGAGACTTTTCTAATGTTATGGCTCAAGACTTTTCAATCTGTATGATGCTTTTACCTATTCCCATTATTATTATTATTGTGAACACATTTCACAAATTATACAATGGAACTGTCACAGATGAGCGCTGCATTTGTGAGTGAGATGCGCATGTCCACAATACACACACACACACACACACAAGCCACCGCTGCACACACCGTCTGGCTGATGGCATAAATATTATACCATGTATGCAGAGATTAGGGTTTGTATTGTGTGTTTTCTTGTTTAATGTTTGTTACATGCTGTTAATTTAATGCCTCATTTTGGTATAATGCTTTATTACATTTGTTAGTAGTTTATTAAAACATAAGTTCATTATGTTACTAAAATAGGGTTATTTTAGTAATAATTAACAGTAGATTGAGTGTACATGGGTTGTTATTTGGTTGGAATACATGCATGTACCACTAAAACAATGCTAAACCAGTAAGATTTATGATTAAAATGCTGTGTTTTCCCTGTATTTTCAGACCATCTCAAGCTTCCCGTTTCCAGAGAAAGAAAGATACCCTCATATTGAGAGGATTGTACTGAACAAGCAACTGGATGGCATGCCACTGACCACCAACTCCACAGAAAAACACCTTACAGTTATAGACAATGACTGAACGAGCATAGAAAAAATTGAGAAGACAAGGGTCCTGCAGAAGTGAATTACAAACATGGGAAAAGGCAAATATTTGAGTGAAGTCTGAAAATATTCTGTATCAAAGATTTCAGAGAAATATGACTCGAGAGAGTGCCGAAAATCCCCTTGACCCAGGAAATATGAGGAAAACTCATGAGCTGATCTTTCTCAAACTATTTACAGTGTCAGTGAAAATGTGTGCCAACCGCAGGATGAATTTTTGTTGTTGTTAATAACCTGTCAATGAACTATTATAATTTCAGTGCATGGCTGCTATACATACATTTGCACAGTTACCAAATGGCAAAGAGCAGTATCACACTACAGTATCAAGATATTAACATTCTCTTAATGAGATGAAATTCAGTTGCAATTTTGGTGGAATATGTTTACTTCTTGGCTGGTAGAGACATTTTGTGACTAAACCTGTCTGCATTTTCCATAACTCTTCAGAGCTAGTGCTAAACCACTTTATGGAAAACAGCAAATGAATCCGCTGGTTTTGTAAAGCTCAGTTTGGATCAGCAGGCATTTGCTAGTGTCTCCTGCGATACTGCTACAGATGTGACTACAGTTTCACTTTGTGTCATTTTTCTATAAACACAAGGCTAAAACAAAACATTCCAATTTACCATTTGGATTTTTTATAAGAAAAGTTGCCATCCAAAACAACAACAAACAAACAAAAAAAAAACATGCAGAATTTTCCTAATAGTCCAGTCCCTCTTCATCCAGGGTTTAGTCGAGGAGGAAGTGTGGTCAGTTCCTCATATCAGCCCCACCCTTCAGACCTTCAGATATCCCCCAGAGCCTCAGAGGACTATGTTGCCATGCAGCAAGCTCAACCTAACCTGCAGAGTCACGGGCAGCACCTTCAACTACGGAGCCAGCAGCATCTTATACATACTCCTATACATGGTTATGGATCCAGAAGAGGGACTGGAGAGATGACACAGGGAAATACTCACAGTGGAGGTGCTGGAAACTCTTACCGTAAGGAAAGTATGGATTATTTTTTTCCAGTGAGTGGGCGGGAAAGAAGCCGAAGAGGGGGAGCTGGATTTGGTGCAGGCTTTAGGTACACAAACATTGATGGACATGCACCTCACCAGTACCAACAGTCATCTGGAATGATTTCTCCCTACCCTATGGATTACAGCTCCAGCAGTGGCTCTGGAGTTGGAGGTAGTAATAGTAGCAGTGGCGCTAGTTCGTTTTCTCCCTCCCAGCAATACAGTGTGGCTCATAATACTTCAGTGCAATCAGCTGTTCAAATGCATCAACGGCAGCATAGTCAGAAATATCCCTCACATCAAGGAGTACACCAAGGTCAGCTTCACCAGGCATACCCTCTGTCTGGGAACAGAATACAGACTCAGTTTGGACACTATGCCCCCACTAATGCCACCTCGAGCTCTACTCGAATGTATAACTCGCCACCACAAAGATACGATGTGAGCAGTAGCAGCACGGATGCCAAAATTAATAACTCACCCACTCAGTCTAATCTAAATTCTCATTCAAGTTCAAACAATTTTGAGAACATGGGACAAAGTTACTCATCCTCTACTCATCCGCCATATTCGCCACAATCTCAGTCCGTTAACAAGCATGCCCCCCACTCCCAGCGTGTCTCTCAGCACAGCACTGGAGCAGGTTATGACCCTTCCCTTAAAGTGCATCATCATTTACACACTAAATTGCCCCATTCTCCTATCCCATCCAGTCCTGCTCTGCCTCCACATACCCCCCAAGACATTGCCAAATCTCCAGTGCATTCCCAAAACCAAGCGGCTCATACCCAACAAAACTTCAGTCCCATATCTAACTCCTCCCCTGCTCCATCTGCTGTACAGTCTCCGAGCTGCAGTTCGTCCTCCTCTCCTCTGTTGGAGAATTCAGAGGGAAACAGTACAGCTACTCATATGCAGCCATCATCCCACCCCTCTGTTCCAAACAATCACAACAGTCAAAGCCATGGACGGCTTCTGCAGGCTGTACCTCAGCTGAGTCCAACTCCCAATTCTAACAGCAGCATCAGTAGTTGTGGTAGCAGTGTAGGAGCTAAAACAGCTAGTTTGAACCACAGCACAGGGATTGGTCACTGTGTCGTAAGTCAGAGCAGAATAGGACTAGGTCCTCGGGAGGGACCAGGGGAAGATGGCTCCCTTTACCCTCATGACAAACTCTTGCAGGATCCTGGTCTAAATAGCCTCAATGCTCTCACCTCTCAAGTAGAAAATTTGCCTAATACAGTGCAACACATGCTGCTAACAGACAACGTGCTGTCCCAGAAGAAGAGCAGGGATGGTGCACATCATATTCAGATGCAGCAGTCTGTGCCTGGTAACCAGAACAAATGTGGAAATATGACCACAGTGAATGAAGTGAGTTCAGAGATGGAGGAAACCAAAGGGGATCCAGAATTAGAACTGAAGAGAATTAGGCAGGCAAGTGGAACTAGCAATGAGTCTGAGTCTCGCAGCTACCGTTCATCACACAGTCAGATTCAGTCAGAACTGAGTCAGCATGGATTGGATATCAAGGTCAACAGTGGAGTCATTTCAACAGCTTCAAAACAATCTACCAGTGAGTCTTCAACACCATTTCCTCAAACAAAGACACCAGAAACTCTCACTCCTTCTTCCTCCTCATCACCATCGGTTCATCCTTCTGCTGAACCCAGCCCCAAACAACAGTTGTTTTCCCCTCCACCACCATCTCCTACTCACTTGGCACATCTAAACTGTATTCCTAAAAGAGAACTTGATAATAAAGATAATAATGGAATGAAGGTGCGAAAGATCAAAATGATAAAAGATGAAGAAAGCGAGGTTGAAAGTGGAGATCCTCCCTGTCTTGGAGAAAATAGATCTGAGAATATATTTGCCGGCACAAAGGAAATTCAGTCAGCCCTTCCCACAAAAACAGAAGCTGAGACAGATGGAGATGGGGGCAATGCACAACAGCTTCAGAATCCAAGCAAAAATGTAAATGTTTTGGAACAACATAATGTTGGGGGTGTTGGGGTTATTGTCTCTGCACGTTCTGAACTACATGCTGAATCAAGTAAGCACACAGGAGCCAAATCCCCACGTTATGGTGTTTCTCATTACCCAAACAAACACAGCTGTTCTGAGGACCAACATGATGTAAAAACCTTAAGAGCGGCAAGAAATCATAATGGAGATGGGGAAATCAGCATGGAAACCTATGGTTCACAATATATTTCCCCTAAACAAGAATTTGGCCAAAACTTACCCTTAAGTCATTGTAACCCTTCATATACATATAGTAATCCCAAGTTACAGTACAATGCCTGCATGACTGCAAAGAACAAAGGAAAGTTTGGAACAGGAAGTGGAATGGGCCCAGATAGATACCAAAGTTATTATCAGCTGCAGGCCAGCTATGGATCTATTGCTAGGAAGGACATTGGTATTTTTGCTGTGGAAGGGGGGAGGGCGATTGTATCAAGAGGTCAGGATAGCAATTCTCAGTTTCAGCAATCATTTCCCAGTCTTTTGCAAGAAGTCCTCCAAGGTCATCACTTTGATCGACGCTATGGACGTCCCGACCAGACATCTAGTGTTCAACAACCTCAAGATACATCCCAGCATCGTTATCAAACGAGACTGCCTTACAGTATAATTGAAAATTTGAGTACCATGGGCCCTCAACCAGTTATGGGCGGACTTAATGTCCAGTTAAATCAAATGGCCTCTGGAAAACCACCAAATTCAAATCAAAATCAGGGACCAGATAATGAGATGGTTCTAGAACCTCCTCATCCCGCTTGGGATTCTGAAGCACAAAGGCCCAACCTGACTCATAGTATATCCTTAGAAAAAAGCAAAAGTAGCATGGCACTCAGCCAGTCAACCCACATGCAGCAGCCTTCAGATCTCACAATAGGAGCCCCTCCAAAGCACATCAACTTGGCTGACTATTCTTTGCAACACCGAAAACCATCGAGATATGGTACCTCTCCCTCTGCTGTGGAACAACTACTTCTACAGGAAACTGAACCATTGGCATGTGGTGTAGGTCCTTTGAGTCAGACTCAATCTCAGACAACATCATCATCAGGAAGACGTTCAGTCATCTGTGATGTGTCCCCTTCTCGACGGACAACTCCAGAGAGAGAAAGAGGACACTCAGGAACCTCTGGACCTTCAGTCATTCAGCAACCATTTTCATCTTCTGGATCAAATGAACAGGAATATTGCAAGGGTGAAATAAAAACAAAGAAAGAACACAACAACGAGGACTCATCAAAGATTGATCCTGCAGGTAAGAATGCAGATGATTACTGCAGCACGCTGCCCCGTAAGGAAGTGAATAAGTCTCTGCATCCCCATGTAGATGTTGATTCTAACTTTCAAAGAACCAGCCGTGCCAAAGGCAACAATGAACCCACCAGCAACCTGCCATACCTTTCTCAAATGTCCTCCAATCCCTTGTCCTCACCACCAAGTCATCAGTCATATTCCCAGGCTGTTGATGGTTTTCGAGCTTATGGGTTCAGTGACACCATGGATGGGCCAAAAATTATGTCACACCCTTTAACACATCGTCCATTCCCCACAGTATCACCATATTCTAAAAGCACCCCCTCTGCTAACAAGTTGCAAGCATTTCCACCAAGTTTACCTCCTCAGGACAGACCAAACTGGACTCCTGACAGACATAGACTGAAAGATATGGACAGGCACGTTCCCCAGAGTCTGCCTGACCAGATGTGTAAATCACAATCTCCAAGTGATATTCTGCCTAGTCAGCATCACATATCTCGACAGCACTCTCATCCCGGTTCACGCTTTGACATGAAAATGTGGGATGCATATCCTGAAAGAGAGGGAGCTGGAAAACCACCCACTGTAGTCCCTCATGAGAATTTTGTTTCTCAACCAGTCCCGAATACTGCTCCCAAACATGTAGAAGAGGACATCTCAGATAGGAGTGCAGAAGAATCTGCCAAACCTTTTCATTCAGTGGCTCCATCTGGTGCTATCAGCCCTGCTGGACACACTGGTAAGGCTACCCAAGGGATTCAGCAGGGACAGAGACAAGCCAAAACTGGAGTATCAGCTGAAACCAACCCTTTAATAATGAGAAGGAGAGTTAGATCATTTATTTCTCCTATTCCTGCTAAAAGGAAGCATCAGGATGTTTCAAGTCAAAGGCCAGGATCAGCTTATCACTCCCCTTTGTCCACCTCTGATTCTAGACTTGCAAGCAACAGTTGCTCTGGCAGTAATGATACTCAGCCCAAATTGGCATCCCCTAAGCCACATCACCCCATATCCAGTTCTAATTCTCTTCCACAGTGCAAAACAAAGATTCTCCCCCCAAGAAAAGGTTGTGGTCTAAAACTTGAGGCAATTGTGCAGAAAATCACTCCCAGTCTGAAAAAAGCCAACTTCAAAAATAATAGTCATGGTGATTCAGACTATTCAGAAGTTTCTCATTACACCTCTGACATAGCAGACCCTGAGGGTGGCACACCATTTTCAAATGTTCCTCAGGGAGAGGAGGGCTGTTTATCTTACCTTGAAGATTCTCATACTTTAGATAATCTTATGCCATTCAGAACTGTCAAAGACACTTATGCTTGTGATTCTCAGTCTCTTAAACCAGCTGCAACAACTTCCAGTAGTAGTGCCCTCAGAGGTTTGCCGAAAGATTTTGACTTTGGATTAGGTGCTGCTGGCTCTTCAGGGTCTTTGGTGGGTGAAAATGATAAGGATGATTTTACCTTGTTAGGCCCCCTTCCACCACCACCTCCATTACCTTGTCCTGTACAGGAATCCCCTCCTCCATCTTCATCTGCTTTGTCAGACATACAGCAGTTCACAAACACTTACCAACAGCTGGAAACTAGACGAAGTGAGCAGTCGGCTGCTAACCTACTAAGGCAGAAACTGCTAGAGACTGGCATGGGCTTTGATGATTACACAGGTGGGGACTATTATGGTGCTGACACTGGCCATAGTCAGAGCCCTGGGCACCACCTCCTTTCTCGAGCTCCTCAGCACCAGATGACCTCCCTCAGGTTGGCAGGTTCAGAGTCTAAATCATCAGAAAACATTGTGCCCAAGGGTTATTTCCCATCGGGCAAGAAAAAAGGTCGCCCAGTAGGCAGTGTGAATAAGCAGAAACGCGCCCAAGCTCAAAATCAGAATGCAGCAGCCAGCATACCTGCAACCCCTCTTAGCTCACCTATAACTGCCCCTCAGTCTGAACAAACCCCAAACACTGCAGATGAGGTGCCCCGAACACCAACACCACCTGACCAAAAACCCTGTACATCTTTGGTCCCTCCTGCTCAAACCCAGGTGGTGAAAGTGGATGTTGAGAGTGAGGAGGCCCAACCAGAGATGGATGTGAAGCCTGCTGGACATAGACAGAGAAAGGTAAAAGAAGGCAATGAAACCTCTGGCTCAATTAGGAGGCAGAGAAGGAAAAGGAGGGGAATGGCTTCTAAAGAGCATCTGGACACTCAAACTGACAGTAGGGTAAACATGGGCCTGTGTGGAATATTCTCAGATGCCAGGAATAATGTTTTCTCTCCTTACATACATGTGGAGAGAAAAAGAGCAGAGATTGGGGCAGTCTGTACAATAATTAATGCAGAAGATGAAAAATCTAAAGGTGGAGGAAAATCAGGTCACTTTGGGGTCGATGCCCCCTTAAATACCTTGTTGTCGTCTCAGGTAGTGAGAAGAGAAAAGGAAAATGAAAGAACAAAGGAAAATTGGGTATCTGAGAAGGTTGATTCTGTCTCACAGTCAGGAAAGACACTTCCTACGTCTGGACATGTTTTGCCAGGGCCTGTGATATCAGAGACAGGACACACTGGTTGTCTCTTATGCTGCCTGTGCCAGAAATGGGCCAATTACAAAAATCTTGGGGATCTCTATGGTCCCTTTTACCCTGCCGAGTATGTAGCCAAGCTCCCTAAGAATCAACCTCAAATCCGACAAACTTTATCCCACCATGGGGCGGCTACAACAGGTTTCATTATGACATCCATTTCAACAGAATTGACTCCCCAGGATACAAGACTACAGGACCCTCAAAATGTTAAGTCATCTACAGACAGCGATTGCACAGTAAGTCAGGCAACAAACCCAACATCCCCAGCCACCACCATTGGCACTGCCTCCCCCAGTGTGGCTGAGGAAATGCTTCTCCAGAATATTAAGACCAGCTGCTCTACCTTAAAGGTGACAGTTGACACCTGGGATCCGGCAGTAGAACTGGCAAGCGAACTGGGAGCATCAAAAGTGCAAGAACTGGATAGCGAGATTGTACTGAAGCAGCTGCAGGTAGAGGAATCACAGCAAAGGCCCCATCACAGAAAACTGACATCCCATCCACGCTTTAAAAGGAGACATAAATCCAGCGAAGATTTACCTCGAACTATCCCTATCAACAACAAAGCCTCTCTGCCCTTCCAGCCTCCCCCACCCAGCCTGGATTCCCTGGGGCCAATGGCACAAATGGCTCAGCTCCCACTAGTGCCCCTGGACCCAGAGGAGCTGTGGGTGCATGAGGGCTGCATTGTGTGGACCAGTGGGGTGTACCTAGTCAATGGGAGACTGTATGGCCTTCAGGAGGCACTAGATGGTGCTAGAGATACGGTGAGTGGAAAATTCTATAGCTTGTTTTACAAAGCATGTTGTATTATGTGACAAGTAGATAAGAATTGTTTTGTTGTAATATTTGGCATATTTACTGCTCTTTCATTTTTGACTGTGTGCCATTCCATTGTCAGAACTGCTCTCATTGTGAGATGGTGGGCTCAACACTTGGCTGCTACAGTAAAGGCTGCACACTGAGGTACCACTACCTCTGTGCCATAGAGGCAGGTGAGACATGAATTCACCTTGGTCTGCAATTGTTTTTATAAATATGAATGCATATATTTGTGATCATAACACTCGCAAACACTAAATCTATTCGTTTTTTCCCTTGTCCTCAAAGATTGCTCTCTAAATGAAGAAAATTTTTCTCTGAGGTGTCCAAAGCACAAGGTAAGAGAGCAAGACCTCACATATACTATGTAAATGTTATTAAGAATGCTTGGAAGACATGTCTGTTTTTGTTTTTTCATGAAGAGTAGGCAGTAGCACTAGAAAAAACTGGTCCAGTTAAAATTGATTCCAGGGTTCTGATCCCAGTCAGTGGTAGTCTGTATGGAAAACGAACAAAACAGTGGAATGTGCCTGAGAGATTCTTGAATTATATTTTATAGATGGATGTACTGTACATGTAAAGACATTAAGAAGCTTCTCACTTGGTCTTGTCATGGTCATCATGTTATTTGATCACTATTCTTGGGGAGCTTTCAGTGTTCTTTTTGCTATTGGTTTAATATCAGTATTGTGCATGTGCTCATGTTTGTGTGCACTCTGTTTCCACAGAGCAATAGAATTGCCAAGCCTGGAACTACGTATCTGGAGCAGTCAGAGAGAGGGTGAACTTACACAAACAAATCACACACAGATCAGACGTGAGTAGACTAATAGCTGATTTGTGACTGATGAAATTTGATTAATATTGTTGCTAATTGAGTAAGGTATGATGATTCCTCACTAAACCAGAAGGTCTGGTGGGGTCTGTTTTGCTGTACCTGTAACTGTACCTGTGCTGTACTTGTCTCAGGTTCCCCAGCAGAGAAACTACGCCTGACTGTGTGACTTTCAGCTGAACCGGAACACCATCGTCATGCTTACGGATGGAGTTACCATGATTACAGATGGATACATTTTGGAATGTAAAGCTAAAAGACTTTTTCTAAACAACACTAATAACTGTGAGAAAACTGGTATCACAGAAAACATGTTTTTCATTTATCTTCTGTTCTGTGGGGAGAAAAAACAACAGCAACACAAAATGGGCCAACAACAATCAAAGCTCTAGATGGACAGAACAGACTTTCCTTCAAGATGAAGAAATGCTAACTGCCTTTTGAAACATGAATTCAGTTTGCAGAGATTCAGCAGTCTTTGGCTTTGAGTCCCTTGTTGTTGTCTTTTGTCTTTGTTAGTTTATTCTTGTAAAAACAGTGTTTTGGAGCGCTTTGGGAACAAAAGACCTGAATGAGAGAAGGGGGCCATGTGGAAAGAAAAAGGGACTGGCCGTGTATTTACACCTTTTATATGTAGTATTTTATCATAACTCATATTATCATTATTTTAAACATTGCTATTGTTTTAATCAGTATTTTACCCTCAGATTTAGACAGAATTCTGAATCTTCATATCACTAATGAGACCGACTAAAGGACGGGGACCAGAAAGAATGTCAGTCCATTATGACATCATTGAACATTCTCAGTGACATCACGTGTAATGTTGAGGTCCAGTTGCCACAGAGACGATGTTGTCATGGCGACCATACATATATTGCCTTTTGAAGGTTTGCCCGTGTATGTGTGTGTGTGTGTGTGTGTGCAAGAGAGTGAGAAAGTTTAGCTGTGTGTTTGCTTGTGTCTGTTTTTGCTTCTTTGATAAGTGTTCTTACTTTTCTCCTCTAAGGATTTTGTGCTACAGATGAGATCAAGGAGAAGCAAATGGACCTGACATTATTTTTCAAAGGACGAAAAACTTGCAGATAAACTCTGTAGGATGGAACGCATTAGGAGCTTCACTCTGTCTTAACTGGACTCCTGAAATTCACCATATGTGATATGGTGAAAACTCGAAATGCTTTTAAAAGAGGTTCACCTGTCATTTCATTTTGACAGGTGAAAAAGAAAAACATTCCTCCACCATTTCAAGGAAAAAAGTAGGCATGAGTGCAAAACTCCATCTCCAGATAATGGCTGTCATTTTTATTATTCTTTTAAAAATAAAACTACAAAGAAAAGATGACCATATGAAAACATGTTGTACTAGACCTGTACCTTTTCTAGTACCCTGTACTAGAAAACTGTCAATATGGTTCTGACTCATTAATACAGTTATACAATGGAGAGTATTTGTTTTTTTCCCTCTTGGCATGTGAGCTGGAATAGCATAATACCATTCTACTTTTCTGCATTATATAGTATGAGTACTGTGCATTGCACACAAATTTTCTTTATGCATGGAATAGCTGGATGACTTTCTACATATGCCAAAATATCAGTAACAGAGCATATAAAACAGTTACAGAGCACACTGCGTGAGATATTGTTTCCCACAATGCAATGTGTTCAACCTTGCACATGCTAAAAGAGCTGAGATTTTTAAAATCTGTTTGATTGAAATCTTGGACCCCCAGGTGTTACGTTGTTTTTACATGAGATTGGATTGCAAAGATGCAGAATAACTATTTAGTGGTTCACTTGCAGAAATAAATGTGTGTAATGAGGTTGCATGATAATATCATGTGACAAGTATGTAGTATACATGGGATCAAGGTTTGGCTGGTTAGCATAGGCAGTTAGCTGTACCTTAACCATTATGTTATGCTGGTTCGATCCTCACATCCACCACCATTGTGTGCTTGTGCAAGGCACTTAACTCCAAGTTGCTCCAGGGGGATTGTCCCTGTAATAAGTGCACTGTATGTCGCTTTAGATAAAAGCATCTGTCAGATGCATAAATGTAAATGTTGACAAAAAGTCATTTTCTCCATTGATGGTCATTCAAAAGTAGCTGTGTATTCCAACAAAACATTTTTTTCAAGCAACATATAAATTGCATTTACTGTAGTAGATATTTCACAAAAAACAATTATTTTTTTTTATTTTTTTTATTTCTTAAAACTGTGAAATGTACATGTATATTTTTCCCTCTCTGCTGTCAGTTGCTAGTGAAGGCACCGTGCATGTTCTTGTGGTGCAACCGTGATGTCACTTCCCTGTGGCTCCAGAGTAATTAGTCTCATGACATTTATTGGCTCAGAAAAAGAGTGCTCATAAGCAAAGATGGCAGCATGCAGTTTGTACTCTAGGTATTATGGACCTTCTAGCTAGCATAGCATACTACTGTTTGAAATGTTTATCGTTTCATTCGAGTTGGGGTTCATGAGTTCAGACTCAGATTTGAGTCTGGTCTCAATTGTAATTTTTGATGAACTTGTCACAGACTCACAGATGCATTTTACTTGACATGATTTGGACTCGAGCCTTTCGCACTCAGAAAATCTTTCTGAGTCCAGCCAATTCCTTGGCATTTGTGGCGCATTAGAAAAAGAAAAAAAAAACATTTAAACAAAAATACAATTAATGAAAATGAGAATTAAATGCATCCCTGTCTGCATGCAGCAGTAGCACCCCCTGATGTCTTAGCCAGAGTAAGTTTCACCTTGTTGAGCAAACACACATACGTAAGCACACAGACACTTTTATTAGTCAACCAAGACACTAGAATGGTACTAAAGAGAATTATGTATAACATCGATTACGGAGGTGACTGGCATGTTTGCCAATGTCTACCGATATGTGGAAAGAATACATACACTCATAGAGCACTTTATTAGGTACACCTGTACTGATTCATGCGATTATTTAATCAGCCAATCATGTGGCAGCAGTGCAATGGAAAAAATTATGCAGATACGGGTCAGGAGCTTCAGTTAATGGTCACATTAACCATCAGAATGAGGGGGAAAAAATATGATCTCAGTGATTTGGACTGTGGCATGATTGTTGGTGCCAGACTGGCTGGTTTGAGTATTTCTGTAACTGCTGATCTCTTGGGATTTTCACGCACAACAGTCTAGAATTTACTCTGAATGGTGCCAAAAACAGAAAACATCCAGTGAGCGGCAGTTCTGTGGACGGAAATGTCTTGTTGATGAGAGAGGTCAACAGAGAATGGCCAGACTGGTTTGAACTGATAAAGTCTACGGTAACTCAGATAACCACTCTGTACAATTGTGGTGAGAAGAATATCATCTCTGAATGCACAACATGTCGAACCTTGTGGCGGATGGGCTACAACAGCAGAAGGCCACATCGGGCACTTTATTAGGACCATAGTGTTCATAATAAAGTGCTCAGTCAGTGTAAAGACAGGTTTGTAGCCAATGTAATAGAAACTAAAAGGCAGTTTTGCATGGGATTCGACAGCTGGTCAAATTCACCTTTAGTGCAAGCATTTGCGCAGTCACGGCAGTGCTAGTGTCGTGGTTAAGTAAGGACGTCATTAAGCAAAGTCACCCACACATCTCTTGAGGCTGTCAATTGAGCCTAACTTGTATTGAAACTCTGAATATTCCTTTAGGAAGACAGCATGTAAGGTCATGTAAATGCCTTTCAGTAGTGTTCTTTCAGAATCAGAATGAGCTTTATTGCCAAGTATGCTTACACATACAAGGAATTTGTCTTGGTGACAGGAGTTTCCAGTGTACAACCATACAAAAACAGCAGCAAGACATAGATAATAGTAATAATTTTTTTTTTTTTTTTCAGAGGAATGTAATGGCAGAAGAGGTTGGATAAATATAAGAAAGACTAAACTGTATATTGCTCAATGGGGCAGTTTAACTGTTCATGAGATGTATAGCCTGAAGGAAAAAACTGTTCCTGTGCCTGACGGTTCTGGTGCTCAGAGCTCTGAAGCATCAGCCAGAAGGCAACAGTTCAAAAAGGTAGTGGGCTGGGTGAGTGGGGTCCAGAGTGATTTTTCCAACCTTTTTCCTCACTCTGGAAGTGTATAGTTCTTGAAGGTGGGGCAGGGGGCAACCAATAATCCTCTCAGCAGTCCGAACTGTCCTTTGTAGTCTTCTGATGTCTGATTTCATAGCTGAACCAAACCAGACAGTTATAGAAGTGCAGAGGACAGACTCAATGACTGCTGAGTAGAACTGTATCAGCAGCGCCTGTGGCAGGTTGAACTTCCTCAGCTGGTGAAGGAAGTACAACCTCTGCTGGGCCTTTTTCACAATGGAGTCAATGTGTGTCTCCCACTTCAGGTCCTGTGAGATGGTAGTGCCCAGGAACCTGAATGACTCAACTGCTGCCACAGTGCTATTTAGAATGGTGAGGGGGGTCAGTGTTGGGGTGTTCCTCCTAAAGTCCACAATCATCTCCACCGTTTTGAGCGTGTTCAGCTCAAGGTTGTTTTGGCTGCACCAGACAGCCAGCTGTTTAACCTCCCTTCTGTATGCAGACTCATCGTCATCTCGGATGAGGCCGATGACAGTGGTGTCGTCTGCAAACTTCAGGAGCTTGTCAGAGGGGTCCTTGGCGATGCAGTCATTGGTGTAGAGGGAGGAGAGTAGTGGGGAGAGCACACATTACTGGGGGGCACCAGTGCTGATTGTACAGGTGCTGGAAGTGAGTTTCCCCTGTCTCACAAGCTGCTGCCTGTCCGTCAGAAAGCTGGTAATCCACTGACAGATAGACGTGGGAACAGAGATTTGGTGTAATTTATTCTGGAGTATAGCTGGGATGATGGTGTTGAAAGCTGAACTGAAGTCCACAAAAAGGATTATTGCATATGTCCCTGGTCTGTCCAGATGTTGCAGGATATGATGCAATCCCATGTTGACTGCATCATCCACAGACCTGTTTGTTTGATAAGCAAATTGAAGGGGATCTAGAAAGGATCCAGTGATGTCCTTCAGGTGGGCCAACACCAGTCTCTCAAATGATTTCATGACCACAGACGTCAGGGCGACAGGTCTGTAGTCATTAAGTCCTGTGATTTTTGGTTTCTTTGGGATGGGGATGATAGTGGAATGTTTGAAGCAGCATGGGACTTCACACTGCTCCAGTGATCTGTTGAAGATCTGTGTGAAGATGGGGGCCAGCTGGTTAGCACAGGATCTAAGACATGCAGGTGAAATGCCATCTGGGCCCTGTGCTTTCCTTATCCTTTGTTGTCGAAAGCTGTAGCTCACATCATCTTCACAGATCTTAAGTGCAGGTTGAGTGGCAGGAGGGGGGAGGAGGGGGGTTGCAGGAGGTGTTGGTATTTGTGTAAAGTGAAGGTCAGAGTGGGTGTGGGGTGTGAGATTGGGCCTTTCAAATCTACAGTAGAACACATTCAGGTCATCAGCCAGTTGTTGGTCCACCACAGGGTTGGGGGTAGGGGTCCTGTAATTCATAAGTTGTTTCATGCCACTCCACACTGATGCAGGTTCATTAGCTGAAAACTTGTTTTTCAGCTTCTCAGAGTATCTTCTTTTAGCCACTCTGATTCCCTTATTCAGTGTGTTCCTGGCCTGATTATACAAGACTTTATCCCCACCCCTGTAAGCATCCTCTTTGGCCTAACGAAGCTGCCTGAGCTCTGCTGTAAACCATGGTTTGTCGTTGTTAAATGTTAAATAAGTCCTAGTATGAATCCACATATACTAACAGAAACTGATATATGATGTAACAGTATCTGTGAGCTCCTCCAGATTGGTGTCTGCAGCCTCAAAAACACTCCAATCAGTGCAGTCAAAGCAGGCTTGTAGTTCCCGCTCTGCTTCATTGGTCCATCTCTTTACAGTCCTTAATACAGGTTTAGCAGATTTTAATTTCTGTCTGTAGTTTGGAAGAAGATGAACCAGACAGTGATCAGATTAGTCCCAAAGTTGCTCTAGGAACAGAGCGATATGCATCCTTTATTGTTTTATAGCAGTGATCCAGTATATTTCTGTCTCTGGTGGGGCATGTAATGTGCTGTTTGTATTTGGGCAGTTCACGTGTGAGGTTTGCTTTGTTAAAATCCCCAAGAATAATAATAACTGAGTCCGGGTATTGTTGTTCCGTGTCTGTGATTTGATCAGCCAGCTGTTGCAGCGCGGCATTCAAACATGCGTTTGGCACGATATACACACTCACCAGAATAAATAAGGAAAACTCCTGCGGCGAGTAGAAAGGCTTACAGTTAAAAAAAGAGCGCTTCCAAATTAGGACAGCACATCTTCTTTAATGTTGTTACATCTGTACACCAACTTTCATTGATGTAAAAGCATGTTCCACCGCCTCTCGTTTTCCCCGTTAACTCCGCGATCCGCTCTGAACAACTGGAAGCCCGGCAGATATAACGCGCTGTCTGGAATGGATTCACTCAGCCAGGTTTCTGTGAAGCACAAGGCAGCAGTGTGAGCGTGTGAGTGTGAGCGTGTGAGTGTGAGCGTGTGTGTGTGAGCGTTTGTGTGTGTGTGTGTGTGTGTGTGTGTGTGTGTGAGCGTGTGATTTTGAAAATTTAAGTGAAATTATTAATAAATATTTCAGATTCTGCATTGACACTGGTCATGTGAACTCATGATACAGACGGTCAGATTGAAGCTCTTTAGATCATTCATGTTCTGTTCATGCTGTCATTACAATAACAAATACTGAGACAGTCTCAAATTCTTTTTTCATTTTAATGGATAATAATATAATTATTATATAATATATTCAAAAATTATTTTGATTTTAGATTTATTCATGTAAATTACATAACAAAATTCCATTAAATTGAATTGAGTAATCTTTAATAAAATACATTAAAAAATAAATACATTAAGATTTATTCATTTCATTTATTTAAACATTACACAACTCAATTTGATGGAATTTTGTAATTAAATTGAAATGTGTAAATCTTAAAAATAGGTGAATAATTATGCTGATAATGTTATTTTTATTGAAAATGCTTGTGTTCAATTATAAAAGATGAACATGATTTGATCCCTGTCTCTCTTTCTGTCTGTTTCAGAGAAGTGTCGTAGTTTCATGGTGCTGACGCCCGCATCAGAAAAAGGCAACAACACACACAAAACAATCACATTTAATTAATATCTGTAAAAATCAGGGACCAAAATGAACACTCGCCAAATCAGAATTAAAGTTACTCACCAGTTTCCCAGTAACTTTATTAGTAACAGCAATATATCACATGGTTAAAAATGCATACAATGCATACAAATGAGAGTGTGTATGAAGTGAATGAATCAAATCAAAGACACAAACTGTCTGCTTTCAGTTTTTTTATGGTGACACATATGTGGAATATATACCTTACATTAAATCACCAAAACTGAAATATGAGGAAGAAAATTCTTCTGTTTGTCAATGTTTTTAGTGTCAGTGACAGACATGATGATTCACAATAATACAGCTGCATAACTCCAGTGTCAAGAATATTAAAAGATTTTAATAACAAATAATGCAAATTCACTTTCATGGCTGTTAAGAGATATTTATAGTAGGGCTGTCAATCTATTCAATTTTTTACTCAAATTAATTACATGATGTGCTGATTATTAATCGAAATATTCATATGGGTCTGTGGTTCTAACTTTCATTTTTCATTTCTTCCGGTTACTTCAATTGATATTTTCTCTCATTTTCTTCAGTTTTACTTTTCTAAATTGTGACATTAGAAATTATGTTTTGAATCACCAATTTTCTTTTTTTTTCCCTCATATTTTCTGTCTTACAATTTGTGCTGTACCATTAGAGCAGGGGTGTGGGTTAGGGAACGGACTGCTTATTACTGCATAGACATTGAGGAGTTTAAAAGGCTAGCAGGGGTCACAACCTAATTATTATTATTATTAATAATAATAATAATTAGAAACAACACTGCATAAGATATTTATGTTTTTCAGAGAATGTATTTTTAACATGTGTATTTTGTCTTACTGTACTGGCAGAGTTTTTATAGTCAAAACAAGTGAAAAAATCTACCAGTGCTGAAGAAGTAATCCAAAGTATTTAGATTACATTACTGACCTTGAGTAATCTAACGGAATACATTACAAATTACATTTTACAGCATGTATTCTGTAATCTGTAGTGGAATACATTTAGTGGAATACTCTCCCAACCCTGTGCCGTGTCTCTCTTCACTGGCTGCCGGTTGATGCACGTATCAAATTCAAGGCTCTGATGCTGCATACAGAACAGTCACTGGGTCTGCTCCAGCATACCTAAAATCATTTCTGCAGAGCTACACACCCACTAGAAGCCTGCGGTCGGCTAAGGAACGGCGCCTTTGTATACCAACACAAAGAGGCACCAAAACACTTCCCAACTCCGTCCGTGAAGCTGACTCACTTTCTGTCTTCAAAAAAACGGCTAAAAACACATCTATTCCATGAGCACTTAACCAGTCACTAAAAACCAAAAAAATTTTTTGCACTTTAATCTGTCTTGAATACTATTCTGATGCTAGTGAAACTTTGTAATACGGCACTTATTGTACCACTGTCTCCTTAAGATGATTCGCTTATGTGTTCCTCTTTTGTAAGTCGCTTTTGATAAAAGCATCTGCCAAATGAATAAATCTAAATGTAAATGTAAATTTGTAAGCATTGTGAAAGACAGATCTTCAGTTATTGGAAGCGTTTGGTTACAGTTGTTGCTGCTAAAGGTGGCACAATCAGCTATTAGGTTTAAGGGGGCAGTTAGTTTTTCACATGGGTGATATGGGTGTTGGAGAACTTTTTTGCTTCAAAAAAAAAATTTCTTTTTACTCAAGTTTTCTTTGTTTTATATCTCGTATGAAGATCTAAAATTATTTAGTATGAAAAATACACAAAAACAGAAGAAATCAAGATGGGGGCAAATACTTTTCCACAGCACTGTACATAAATATGGGCAATTTCCATGTTTGGTGGTAAAATATAAAATATCTCAACTCACACAAACACATACACATACATATGAGTACACTGAACTAGGATACAATGTTTTGTTTTTTTAAACTTGAAAAAAGACAACCTTGTGTAATCTATATTGCTGTGTGACTATTTTTCTGTATTACTTATTATGTATCTATTTTTGTTGTTGGGAGTGGTGAGGCGTGCTGAAAAAATAAAAGTTAGTGTTAGCTGTGAAACAGGCATCTAACATCAAGTTTCTCCATGAGGACTGTCCCTGTAATGGGAATAATGTAATGTATGCTGAATAAAAGCTGTACTTGCATACTACACATAAATGTGAACATGGTATTTAACATCTATTTAGATATACACTGGTGGCCAAAAGTTTGGAATAATGTACAGATTTTGCTCTTATGGAAAGAAATCGTTACTTTTGAGTCTTCTCTTTACTGTTGTACATGAAACTGGTGTTGAGCGGGTAGAATTCAATGAAGCTGTCAGCTGAGGACATGTGAGGTGTCTATTTCTCAAACTAGAGACTCTGATGTACTTATCCTCTTGTTTAGTTGTACATCTGGTCTTCCACATCTCTTTCTGTCCTTGTTAGAGTCAGTTGTTCTTTGTCTTTGAAGACTGTAGTGTACACCTTTGTATGAAATCTTCCGTTTTTTGGCAATTTCAAGCATTGTATAGCCTTCATTCCTCAAAACAATGATTGACTGATGAGTTTCTAGAGAAAGCTGTTTCTTTTGTGCCATTTTTGACCTAATATTGACCTTCAGACATGCCAGTCTATTGCATACTGTGGCAACTCAAAAAAACACACAAAGACAATGTTAAGCTTCATCTAACGAACCAAATATCTTTCAACTGTGTTTGATATAATGGCAAGTGATTTTCTAGTACCAAATGATCAATTTAGCATGATTACTCAAGGATAAGGTGTTGGAGTGATGACTGCTGTCTAGATTTGATCAAAAATGACTTTTTTCAAATAGTGATAGTGCTGTTTTTTACATCAGTAATGTCCTGACTATACTTTGTGATCAGTTGAATGCCACTTTGGTGAATTAAAGTACCAATTTCCTTCCGAAAGAGCAAAATCTGTACAGTATTCCAAACTTTTGGCCGCCAGTGTACATTGCAAATGGAAACTGAAAACAATCATTACAAGTGTCATACATAAAATACCATAGTAAACACAAATGGGTGTTTATAATTTCTATTTAATGATAAATTCATTAAAAACGTTAAAATCAGGACATTTCTAACTCACTCTTTCTTAAGAAATGTTACTGTAAATTAATAAGGATTTGTGCATTTAGAGAACAATTGAATTTCAAATATGTTTGTTAAAATGGCAATGAGAGTTGACAGAACAGACTGTTTAAAATAAAATATTAAAAATGACCTCATAGGACAGGTCACATGACGCCATGCAAGGAGTAGACGTATAAACGGCGAGCTCTGCGCACTTTGCTAGTTTTTTAATTATTTTCATGTTATAATCCGGTGAGATTCGATACACCCAGTTACATATTTGTTCTTTGAGGTAAACATGGCAAAGAAGTCAAAATCCTCAGGCTCTGCAGATATAAAAAGACACTTACATGCTCAAGCTGAAACCTCTGACGGACTCGATTTGGACAGTGTGTCGGGAGAAATTCGGCGTCAACTGTCCAACATGTCTGTGATGTTGACAAAAGTTGTTGCTGACTTGGAGGATCTCACTGTAATACGTCGATCGATTACGGCGATGGAAACAAAATTATCTGTGTTGGTTACAAGAGTGTCAGATGTTGAGAAATGGATCGATTATCTGGAGTCATCGGAAAGCAAATTATCCGCAAATCCGCTAGCAACCAAGATAGACATGGAAAGCATTTTGGAAAAACTGGAAGATCTTGAAAATAGGAGCCAACAAAATAACGTACAGATTGTTGGAATTCCTGAGCATGAAGAAGGCAGAAATATGGTGAAATTCCTAGACAAGCTTTTCCCAAGTCTGCTCGACATAACAGACCATAAACTGGAAATTGAGCAAGCTCACAGAGTTCCGGCTCGTAGATGTGCTGAGGAAGAAAGGTCCCGATCAATTCTGGCCAAATTTCTGAGATCATCCGATAAAGATCTTGTGTTGTGCCAGGCGAGGAGCAAAGGAAAGCTTTCTTGGAAGAATCACATTATTTTCTTGTTCCCGGACTTTGCGAATTCAACAAGAGAGAAATGTGATCGATTCAAGGAATGTAAGAAACTCCTACATCAACGGAACTTCGCTTATGCACTGATGTTGCTGCCCAAACTTAAAATAGATACTAAGGATGGCCGCAAAGTATTTGCGTGTCCCAAGCAAGCATTGTCAATAGAGACAATGGGTGAGTAAACCATTTGGTGTCTCTCATGTGAGTGGATTGACTCGCTGTACTTACTCTTGGCTGACTTTTGTTTTGTGGAATAACACTCCTTCAAAAAACTTCTGCATTGACGGAGGATCGCTTTTGCACTGAATTTCCCGACCAGATTGAGAATGGATTCTAAGGATGGCTGCAAAATATCTATATGCCCACACAAAGGATGTCTTTTATAAAGTTGACGGACTGAGTAAGTCATGGTGTATTTTTTTTTATGTGGCCTCGGAGTGAATAATACACTCTTGACCATCCGAGGATCTGGGACGCCTGTTTTGTTTCTTTGTGTGCTGGTTCCACCTAGCAGCTGGAATTTGTTTTGTGGAATAAAACTGCTTCGGGACAGTTGTGGATGAATCTGATCGTTCCTTGTGCTTATGCCTCCTGTTGGCTGGAGTTTGTTTTGTGGAGTATTTTTGCGGGACATTGGAATGATTACGTCATCTGCTGCACTCATAAACAGCCGGCTCACTGAACACTTGTTTGTCTGTCCGAGGAAACTGAACGGCTTTATATTGGAGTTTGTTTTGTGGAGGAACACACCTTTGAGACAGTTCTGTGAATGAATCTACACGTTCCTTGTGTTTATTCTGCCTGTTGGCTGGGGTTTGTTTTACAAAGTATTTTCTGTTATGTAATTTTGCCTCACAAAATTTGTCCAGAAGCACCGGACTTGAGCAATCCGATGGCAAGTTTGTCGCGAGGGCTCTAGTAGGCGTACATGGACTCTTTGAGTTTAGAGGCATTGACGCCGTTTGGCGCTGTCGTGCGTGGGGTTAATGCGCATGTTTTGTTTTTTTGGTTTTTTTTCAGGGGGAAGTTCAGGGTTTACTTGTTGCACTAATGTTGGAATGTGGTCTGTATAATCTTGTTTTTGACACACAATTTATTTTTCTATTATATCAAAATGTCAAATGTTAATATAAGTGTACTATCTCTCTCCATGTGTAATGTGAATGGGTTGGGGCACCCCATAAAAAGAAGGAAGGTTATTTCTTTTCTTAAACATAAGAAATGTGATATAGTGTTTCTTCAAGACACACATCTTTCCTCGCACGAAGCTGAAAAATTTGAGAAGATATGGGGTGGGCATATTTTCTTTAGTGCTGGCTCAAGTAAGAGCAGGAGAGTCATTACACTGATAAGTAAACATCTACAATTCAAATGTCTCAAACAGATTAAATATAAATTAGGAAGAGTCATTATTGTTTTAGCAGAAATTCAGGAGCAAAGGTTGATTTTGGCTAATATTTACGCACCTAACGCTGATGATCAGGGCTTTTTTATAGATCTTGAATGGATGTTGCAAGCCGCTGACACCCCTCATGATATAATATTGAGAGGAGACTTTAATCTTTTGATGGACTCATTTGGTAGGGACTATACATTTTTTTTCATCAGTCCACAAGATTTATTTAGAATAGAATTTATTTATTTTTTATATCTAAACCCCTAATTTCATCTGTTGTCAATTGCTCAATTGGAAACATCTCAGATCACGCCCTGGTGAGTTTAGAGATGTTGCCATTTACAGAGAAAAATAAATCATATAATTGGTGCTTTAATGTATCCCTTTTGCAAAATCCTGATTTCCAACAAATGTTAAAGACTGAAATCAATAATCATATGGAAACCAACTGGTCCTCAGTGTCCTCTGTGGGCGTGGCTTGGGAGGCACTTAAGGCGGTTCTTAGGGGTCGGATCATACATTATGCCTCATTCATCAAAAAATCTAAAGCACGAGAACTCGTGGAGTTAGAAGGGAATATTAAAAGTGCCGAGGCAGAGCTGAAGCGCCGAATGTCACCTGATGGCCTCAGAGAATTGACCTGATTGAAATACAGATATAATACTATTTTGTCACGGAAAGAGGAGTTTTGGTTATTCAGGTAAAGACAGTCATACTTTGAGTCGGGGGACAAAGCAGGGAAGCTTTTGGCTAGATATTTAAAGCAGAGAGAGTCTTTTTCTACCATTCCCTCAATTAAATCTGCTGGTGGTGAAATATTTACCTCGGCCATTGATATTAATAATGCTTTTAAAGAGTTCTATCCTGATCTTTGTAGTTCCACGTCTTCATCTATTGATGAAGATATTAGAAAATTTGTGGAACCATTAGAACTCCCTAAATTGATGACTGAACAAAAAAAAATTCTCTTGATTCTGAGATAACCTTGGAGGAGTTTGACAAGGTAATTAAGGCCTTACCTACAGGCAAGGCTCCGGGGCCAGATGGTTTTGTTGCTGAATTTTTTAGATCTTATGCTACAGAATTGGCTCCACTTTTGTTAGAAGTTTATACGGAATCATTAAAGAATGGAAACCTTCCCCCAACCATGACACAAGCACGGATCAGTCTGATTCTAAAAAAGGACAAAGATCCGAGCAAGTGTAAAGTTACCGTCCAATTTCCCTGATCCAGCTAGATGTAAAGATTTTGTCAAAAATTTTGGCTAACCGATAAAGTAAAGTTATGACATCTCTTACACATATAGATCAGGTGGGGTTTATTTGGGGCCGCAGCTCTTCTGATAACATTATGCGTTTCATCAATATCATGTGGTCAGCAGCGAATGATCAGTCTCCGGTCGCTGCCATCTCACTTGATGACAAAAAGGCATTTGATATGGTAGAATGGGATTATCTTTTTAAGATTTGGGAGTACGTTTATTGTTTGGATTAAGTTACTTTATAGACACCCTGTAGCAGTGGTACACACAAATGGATTAATTTCAGATTATTTTGCTCTGAATAGGGGCACTCGGCAGGGCTGCCCTCTTTCCCCAGTATTGTTCTGTCTTGCCCTGGAACCATTAGCAGCTGCGATAAGAAAGGAGGATGATTTTCCAGGGGTGATGGCGGGAGGTGTGGCACATTAGCTTTTGCTTTACGCAGATTACATTTTATTGTTTGTCTCTGACCCCACTAGATCTATGCCTTGCCTCCACAGAATTATTAATTCCTTTTCTAAGTTCTCAGGATACAGAGTTAATTGGTCTAAATCTGAAGCTTTGGCTCTGACAGCGTACTGTCCAGTAACTGCCTTCCAGCCGGGTGCCTTCCAGTGACCCAAACAGGGCATTAAGTATTTGGGAATTTTATTCCCAGCAAATTTGTCTGATTTAGTTAGAGTTAATTTTGACCCTTTAATAAAAAGGTTTTCGAGTGATGTGGAGAGGTGGGCTTCATTACATTTATCTATGATTGGGAAGGATAATGTTATTAAAATTAACTGTATTCCAGAATTCAACTACTTGCTACAGTCATTCCCTATAGATGTTCCCCTCTCTTATTTCAAGCAATTTGATAGCATAGTGAAGTCCTTCATTTGAAATGGTAAACATCCCAGACTACATTTCAACAAATTACATAGGCTGATTGACAAAGGTGGGCTACACCTACCCAAGATTTTGTTGTATTATTGTTATATTATCTCCACATTGTTTTTGGCACATGGAGTCATGTGGGCCAGGAATTGAACTGCTAACTCTGTGATTAGTGGACAACCCATTCTACCACCTGAGCCACAGCCACCCACGTGCATTTGCCTATGTTCATTTTCTATCGAACAGGAAGTTCTTGCCCCTATTTTGCCATTGCAAAGCCTTTCTATCAATCTAACCAGAGAAGTTAAATCATACCCTGTTGTTTCGCATTTGCACTCGGTATGGACAAAAGTGTCCAGAGTGTTTAATTTGGATATTTATCTAAATGTTGCCTCGAGCTTATGGCTGCACCCTAAACTATGTATTAATAAGTCCCCTTTCTGTTGGTCAGAGTGGATTGTGAGGGGGATTACACTTGGTGACCTGAGAGTGGAGTGTTGAGAATTTGATTCAATATTTTAGGATTCCCAGATCTCAATTCTGTAGGTATTTACAGCTGCGCCACCTGCTCTGCACTGTATTTGGGAGTAGCACACACCCCCCTAAAGCGGCAGATGCTCTGGGAGTGGTGATTACTGCCTTTGGAAAAGGTCATGAGGCATCAGTGTATTACTCCCTGTTAATTCAGAGTCTGGGGGATGGAGCTTCAACTTCTCTTAAGAGAGTATGGGAGAAAGATTTAAATTTGGTATTGGAGGAGGGAGTGTGGGCTAAGATTCTAAAAAACATAAAGTCTACATCTTTCATCAAAGTCTAGAGATGCAAGGGTGTGTCTGATGCAGTTTAAGATTTTACATCGATTCCATTGGACCCCCTCTAGATTGTATAGAATTGGTCTCAAAGACACACCCACCTGCTGGTGATGCCAATCAGAAGATGGGGACACAACACATGTTTTTTGGGGGTGAGTAAAGATTCAAGATTTTTGGTTGAGGGTTCAGAATATTATTTGTGAGGTGTTGGCTGCTCAGGTTTCATTTTGCCCCATGCTCTGTGTTCTAGGCGATGGGATGGTCATTGATGTAGGAGATGGGTTCATGAAGAGTTGGGTCCTTACTGGTGTCATGATCGGAAGGCAAGTCATCCTTAGGGGATGGAAATCAGCTGAAGCGCCCTTGTTTTTGTAGTGGTGCGCAGAGTTGGGCAGGGTGGCGGCTTTTGAGGGGATGGTTTGTAGAAGGCTGGGCAACATGGGATTATTTAATAAAAAATGGGGTAGGTATTTGGATTTTGTGGAGGGCTCTCGGGGGGAGACTGTGGATGGAGATGGGTAATATTGAATGTGTGTGTGCGTTCTTGTTTTTTTTTTTTTTTTTCTTATTTCTTGACTGTTGATTTATTGTTTATTTTGTGTGTCATTATTGGTTTGATGTCAGGCCACTGGGGTGTGTGTGTTTGTGTTGAGTGGGGCTGGAAATGTTCGGTGGGAAGGGTTTAGGTTTATGTAATGTGATTCCGTGTTTCCTGTTATGTTTATTGGATTTGTCATTGGAATCAATAAAAATTGTTAATTGCAAAAAAAAAAAAAAAAAAAAAAAATTACCTCATAATCTGAGAATAACTTTATTTACAGATATTGCCAAAACTGTTAGTATCTAAACATTTTAATTCAGTTACAATATTATTCTAAGTTTAAAGAAGTTTCATTTTTCAAACTTTAACAGTACTCAGAAGTGCCTCTAATTGATCAATCGAGTGTATGTTAACACAACCCTCCCTCTATTCTCAAAACAAGTGTTTAGAATACATTTATAACAAACTAATGGCAGATTTAGACCATCACTGTTTCTACAATTTCATTAATTCAGTATAATCTGCAGAACATATACAAATGCTTTCAAACAGTCGAGTTTCAAAGAATCATAAAAAATGTCTTTATAATAGAATATACATCAAGCCTGTGTGTGTGTGTGTGTGTATGTGTGTGTGTGTGTGTTCACACTGCTGTTTTCTTGCGCAGAATGAAGTAGGTGACACACGAGATGAAGGTGAGACAGACGGAGATCCAGGCGAGAATGAAGGACGCTCCATACCAGCCGTCACGCTCGTCTTTGTGGAAGATTTCGGTATAGATGGATGCTGCGATAATTATACACAAGCCTGAAACACACACACATGAGCAGTAAAACACTGGAGTACACACATTTAGCTGAACTATGTGTGTCACACAACAGAGACAGTGAATATGTGCAGTGATTGAGACATTGAATACAGACACACACTTACATGCGAGCAGCTGGAAGGCTCCAGTGAACAAGAAGCGTTTTCCTTTAGGTAGTGTGTACAGCTGTGCTACGAATACAAACAGGCCGAGAATGCAGAAGATGCACGCGAGTATTGAACTGGCCTGAACCGCCTGCAGGTACTCTGAAACACAGTAAACATGTTCAACATGTTGTACACAAACACACTTTAACAAATACAAGTCAGATTAAAATAAACACATCATAACAGGACAGAAATAAAAGTTGTTTCACAAGAAAAAATATCTAAATATTCTTTAAACAAGAAACATTCACTTAAGCAGAACTGTGTAAGATAATAATTGTTTTCAGAGAATTACGTTTATTTTCTAACCCTTGCCAAATAGGTTAGTGTTAGAGGTTTATTCTTAAAACAAGGACAAACAATTTGCCAACAGAGTAAGAAAATAAACTTATTTCAAGATATATTCTTTAAAAACACTACTTATTTTTTAAAGTAAATGTAACTTGTTTTAAGGATGTTTAGAGGTTTTACAGGAAAACGAGAAAATATGAATGTAGAAAATGATTTTTGAAGTAGAGTGGACTTCAGAAAACCACTTGTTTATTACTCTGTAAAATCTCATTATACTTAAAGTAAAGCTCTATTCCTGCTCCTTTCTGATGTCTCGAATGATGCCATTCAGCAAAAATGTATGTGTTTCTGTATCAGTTCACTGATGTTCAAACTACTTCCTTTTCAAGTCAGTCACTTCGACTCTGCATCAGCTGCTGAAGCTATGGGAAACTCCTCCCAGAAGTGACAATCTCTGAAGCCTTTTAAAATTACATCAATTTATTGGAAGTTTCCGCTTGATACTCCGCCCAATGCGTGCATCACCTCGAGCATATTAACTGGAGCACGGCTGCATTTTATCTGAATTTTCTTCTTCAGTATCACGATTCATCTATTGTGCTCTGAACGCCCGAATCTTCTCTTAGTTGTTGATATTGCACACCTTCACAGTGAGTGGAATATCTTTTGTGCTCCGACATATGGACGAATCTTTACTTTGCTATTGAAATTGCACATCTTCACTGAGTGGATTATTTCAACTTCCCTGTTGTGCTCCAACGAACAATGCATCCTTTATCACTCACGCGTTTGAAGCACTATTGCTTTGTGATTGTGTTTTGTGTTTTATTGTCAGCAAAAAACATATAAAAGCCAATTTCTTTACAATGCATTTTCAAGATGGTGTTTCGCAAATGTTTTCTACCATGTGAGTGTTATATCCCTCTGTCTGATGGGCACGACCCGTTTTATATGCCTGGGTCAAGCTCACAATCAAGCAGTGCTTGGTGAGACTGATTGCATTCACTGCAAGCACATAAAACTCTAGACGCTTCGCTCTCCTTCTATCTGAAGGACGATGTTGGTCCCCCTCCTTCCCTCCCACCATACTCTTCCTGCAGCTCCCAAAGGACTGCATGAGGGAGGCATGCGAGGCGGGGATAAAGAGCATGGACAATTTTATGGAGGATTTGTCACTGGCGCAAGCCTTGTCTGCTCCTCATCTACATTTCAAGCATCTTCACCGATTAGTGTATGCTCTACTCTGCACAAACACAAGTTTCCTGCTGCGCAGCCTTCACAGTGCTCTACTGCACTGAGCAAAGGGGCTATACTGAGATCCCCCCAATGGAAGAGGCAGTAACGACCCACTTATGCCCCTCCTCTGCATTGGGTTGGAAAGCCAGGTCAGCGCACCCATCCAAACCTTGCAGGCTTATATTTGCACTCGTGGGCAAGTCTTATGGAGCAGTGGGTCAGGCTGGTTTGATCCTGCACACCATGGCGGCCTTACAGGTATACCAGTCTGACCTACTCAAGGATATGGACAAAAACGGCCCGGACCTCGAGTCGTTCAAAGAGCTGCTTCGCAACACTGATCAAGCACTCCAAGCTACTAAGATTACGGCCCAAGCCATAGGCAGGTCTATGGGTAGCCTGGTGTCCATAGAGCGTCATATCTGGCTCAATTTGATGGAGATATGCAATATGGACAGAGCTGTGTTGCTCAACACCCTGATGTCACAACAGAGCCTCTTCGGTGACACCATGAGTGCTGTTTGAAACAGCTAAAAAGCAGTCACAAGCATAAAGGCACATCTTGCTGAGGCAAAGGAGATCTCTGCTGAGGCTGAGTGGTGTTTGCGTTTTAAACTACCTGGATGACTGGTTGCTCAAGGTCATTTGGTCGAAGAGTATGCTGGTACCCAGTTGGCAGGTTTCCTTCTGGGGAATGAAACTCGACCTGGTAACCATGTCGGCACATCTGACCAACAATTGGACTGAGTCTATTCTCCAATACTTGATGAGTTTCAAGCTGGGGAAGGCTTTTCCGCTGAACTAGTTTCAGTGGGCTTTGGGGTTGATGGCCACCACTGCTGCCATTACCCTGCTGGGCTTGTTACATATGAGGCCTCTCCAATGTTGGGTCAACTCAAGAGTGCCTTGTCACTCATGGTGACATAGTCGCTTGCACCTTGTGGTGATTCACTGCTGTTTAGCCGCTGGAAAATGAGGGAAAGTTTTCATGACAGACACCTACAACACAGGCTGGGGAGCCTTGTGTGACGGCCATCCAGCCTTCGGCTCCTGGACAGGTGCCCAAGTGGCATGGCATATAAGTCGCCTGGTCGTCTCAAACCTTTTCGGTCAGTCATGCAGGGCTTTCACGTACTGATCTGGACAGACAGCACTGCAGTCAGCCAGCTTCTCCTTTGGTGCAAGAGACATCTCCTGTTGATATGTGCGCCATACGTCCCCGGTCACCTGAACTGCGGTGCATATTTTCACTTACATCAGGGTGTCACATAAGGGGAATGGAGAGTTCACCCTCAGACAGTTCTGAGGATTTGGGAGGTATTCAGGGAAGCCGAGGTGGACCTGTTTGCCTCCTCGGAGACTATGCACTGTTGCCTTTGGTACTTCATGACTCAGGCACTGCTAGGCTTGGATGCCCTAGCTCACAAATGGCCAGTGAAATACAAATATGCATTCCCTCCTGTTCATTTGTTTTAACAAGTCTTGTGCAAAATCCAGGAAGACAGGGAAACGTGCTGTTGGTTGCACAGGAGCTGCCCAACCACCCTTGGTTCCCGGAGCTGGTAGAGCTGTTGGATGACCCCCATGGAGGATACCATTGAGGAGGGATCTTCTCTCGCAGCCATGAGGCACAATCTGGCATCTACAGCCGGAGCTGTAGAAGCTTCATTTTTGGCCCCTGTGGACTGTTGCAGCCACAAATAGTAAGCATTGCTTGTGCATGCGGATCAGTAGCACGACGCGATGGTATGCGATTCAAATAGCATCAGCAACGGCAGAGCGGCGAAGTGACCGACTTGAAAGGAAACGGTATGGTTACGACTGTAACACTTGTTCCCTGAAAGGACGGAATGAGATGCTGCATATGCTAGCTGCACTACTGATTTCTCGCTGTTAAGGGTTTGATAGATGCGCTCTCTTTCCTTCAGTAGAAAATCTTGATGAAATGGCGCCTGGCTCCGGTTTATATGCTTGCAGTGATGCATGCATGGGGGTGGAGTATCAAGCACCATCTGCCAATAAACTGATGTAATTTTAAAGGGCTTCAGAGATCTTCACTTCTGGGAGGAGTTTCTTACAGCATCAGCATTGCAGCATCTCATTCCCTCCTTTCAGGGAAACAGGGTTAAAGTGTTAACTAAATCATTTTTTGTCATAATTAAAAGTGAAAATTCTGCATGTGTGACAGTCAATCAGAACACATGAGACATTTAATTGACAGAGAAGAGGTGCAGTATATTGGATCAATGAGATTTGCAGCATGATGCAACAGACAGACAAAATGCTGTTTGTGCACTTATTTAGTTAAGTAAATATAAATAATTTCAAACCTTGAGGATAGTGTGCAGGAATGTGAGTGTAGTTCCACTGTCCACCCATCAGAATCCAACGAGCCCAAATATCTGTGGAAATTGTGTCTGTCATCCACCACGCCTACACACCCACACACAAACACAATACAACCAACACAATTGATTAATTAATGTCATTCACAGTCGTATTTGTCTCGCTTACTGGGGACATTATGAGTTTCAGTAAAGCTACTTATGAACAATATGTATTGTGAAAATATATGTATATACAGTATATGTGTGTGTGTGTATAACTCACATTATGTATGGTGGCGGTGAGCAGTAGTGTGATACAGGCAACGTGGAGGATGAAAATGGCAGCGAGTAAAATCAACATGATGACTGAAAGAGAAAGAACAGATTTAAATGAACATAAATTCTGATTCTAGTGTATTTTAGTAAAGACACAATAATATTGTGCAATTAAAACTAACAGTAGTAAATCATGTAATACACACACACAGAGAGAGGCTGTGTGTGTGTGTGTGTGTGTGTGTGTGTGTGTGTGTGTGTGTGTGTGTGTGTGTGTGTGCGTGCGTACATGCGTGTGTGTGTTGTGCAGCAATGAATGAGTTGAATGAGCTTGATGAGTTGAAACTTGTCTTCAGTATTACACACACACACTGATGCCGCTCCCTGAAATAACTCACCGTCCTCCACACACTTACAGAAGCTGCTTCACAAACTAATTTCAGCACATTTCTCTTTATATTTAATCAAATATTTCTATTTGTTTTTAATTTTCTAATTAGTTTTAATTTAGAGAGCAAATATCAAAAGCACAACTCAAAGTAACAGCTTCAACCGAGTGAAAAAACACAAATCATCATCGCACACACCAACACAAAACAGGTTTAATTAACACACTAACAATAAATCACAAGCAGTAGTTTTCATTCAAGTGTTCAGAGCTTCGTTTGACTTCAGTGATATTAAATGTAAGTTTAAATGTTACCTGGCAGATATAGACGACTGATCACCGATGAATCAAACTTCACAGTTACAGATGACTGGACCAACTT
>NC_059357.1:33580-161080 GCF_019703515.2 Myxocyprinus asiaticus | reverse complement strand
AAAGAGGAATGCCACAACCCTTTGTGCTCCCTAATTACACAGTTGATAAATAGATCTATTAGGGAAGCAGCTTTTCCTGATAGTTTAAAAGCTGCAGTTATCACATCAATTTTTAAAGGAGGAGATCAGTCTGAGCTAGCCAACTATAGACCAATTAGCATCCTTCCAATAATATCAAAGGTGATTTAAAAAGTGGTGGCTAAACAGCTAATAGACCATTTGAATTATGGTCATCATTCGCTTAATCCAATGCAGTTTGGTTTTAGATCACATCATTCAACAGAAACAGCTCCTTGCTATTTTGTTGAACAGTTGAAAAGCATGTTAGATAAAGGAGGGGTGGTAGGAGCCATATTTCTAGATTTGAAAAAGGCATTTGATACAGTCAATCACAGCGTACTGTTATCTAAATTATCAACTCATAATGTATCAGAAAAAAAACATTGCATGGGTGGCATCATATTTGAACAACAGACAACACTGTACAAGAATTAAAGGAAAAATATTATCATCTTTAGAATGTTCTATCGGTGTTCCCCAAGATTAAATTTAAGAATAAGATTAAATAACTCTTATTTAGTATTTATATTAATACCATCCATCTGTCCAGAAGTTAATATCCAAATGTATGCAAACAACACAGTCATGTATGTACATGCTAATTCTAAACAGCAAGCTGCATCTTTACTTACAGGGGCTATGGAGAATATAGCAGATTGGATGACTCATTCATGCTTGACATTGAATTTGTCCAAAACTCTTAGTATGTTTTTTTCTATTAGAAGAAGCAATTCCCCTCCTCCTGAAAGTATTGTAAAAGGGCAGAGAGTGCAGGATGTTGAGCATGTTAAATATTTAGGTGTGGTAGGTTAACCTTAAAAAAACATATTACAAAAATATAAAAAATAAGTATAATATTGCTCAGTTTAGATTTATAAGAAATCAAATGAGTAAAGATGCAGAAAACTGTACATGCACTCAATGCTATTGTCACATTTTTCATACTGTATTACAACCTGGTCTCAGACAAATAGTGCATCAATGCAATCACTTCGTAGTCTGTATAAGCAAGCACTGAAAATAATGGATAAATAATCTAACTCTCATCATTATTGCAATATAGTTAAAAAGTATAATCTTTTGACATTTTAAAATGTTCTGTTTGTGGCAAATGTTGGCTTATTGTACAAGATAATTCACAATATAGCACCACAACCTCTTAAACAGTTTGTAACAACATATAGTGCCGGCTCAAGATTAACAAGAGCTTCCACTAGAGGGGACTGTCATGTTAAATTTCGGTCAACAACATTTGGGCAAAACTGTTTTTCAGTTAAGGCAGCTGGGACAAGGTGCTGTTTGCCATAGAGTCTGCAGTCATTGAGCTAAGAGACACTGAATGTGGCTAGCATTGGTACCGAGTGTCCGGTTGGAATTATCTTGTACTGATTTGTTTTTTATTTAAAATGGTTTTGGGAGTGCTGATAGTGTGCCTCCTAATCGGAAACTAGTATTGTTTTTCTGTTGTTTGTTTTGGGGTTGTTGTTGTTGTTTTGTTTTGTTTTTTGATTGTTTAGATTTTTGTATGGTATTGTATTGTATCCGTTTTTTGTAAGGTTATGATTTAATACAACGATTGTTATTTTTTACCTTTGTAACCTCCGCATCATTGGTGGACTCTGCCCAGGGACTGCAGATGAAAATGAGCCTTTAGCTATATCTGGTACAATATGTTTATTGTGCATTGTCCCTGCCAAATAAACAATAAATAAAATAAACAGATAAATGTAAACACCGACTGTTCTGATTGGATAACATCATGCAGCCCCTCAAATTCAGAAAACTCAATCGGAAGAGAATGAACCTCAACATTATAAAACAAAATTTCAGGGTTAACACATAATGTACATCTAACACATTTCATCTGAATATATTAAACTGTTCATCTTAAGCACAACTGTTATCACTCAGCACCATAAACTATCAAACATTCATGACATTTGAAATATTCATGAATGAAATGCTTTACTTCCATTTTTGAAGTGTTTTTAACTGTTTTTAAAAGGTTGCCCAGCATTCTATACAACATCTCAAATGCCGCTACCCTGCCCATCTCTGTGCGCCACTCTAGAAATGAGGGCGCTCCAGCCAACTTCCATCCCATAAGAATAACCCGTCTGCCTATCATAACAGTGGCCAACACCCAATTCTTTATGTACTTATCCCCTATATTAATGACCGCCCCATCTCCTAAAATACAAAGGCTGGGGCAAAATGAAATTTGAGTGCCCAATACGTCACACATAAAACTCTGAACCCTCAACCAAAATTATTGGATCTTAACACACCAACAAAATATTTGGGTTGTGTCCCCATCTTCTGATTGGCATCGCCAGCAGGTGAGTGTGTCTTTAAAACCAAGCCTATACAATCTAGAGGGGGTCCAACACAATCGATGTAAAATCCTGAATTGCATAAGGCGCCCCTTTGCATCTCTAGATGTAGACTTGACGTTTTTTAGAATCCTAGCCCACACTCCCTCCTCCAATACCAAATTTAAATCTTTCTCCCATAAATTTCTTGATAGAAATGAAAGCTCCTTCCCCCAGACTCTGAATTAGCAGGGAGTAATACACTGATGCATCATGACCTTTTCCAAAATCAGTAATCACCACTTCCAGAGTATCTGCCACTTTAGGGGGGTGTATGCTACTCCCAAAAATAGAACAGAGCAGGTGGCACAGCTGTAAATACCTAAAGAACTGAGATCTGGGAATCCCAAAATGTTGAGCCATATTTTCAAAGGATCTCAACACTCCACTCTCATATAGGTCACCGAGCGTATTAACCTCCTTCACAATCCACTCTGTCCAGCAGAAAGGGGACTTATTAATATAGGACTTATTAATACATCATTTTGGGTTCAGCCATTTGCTCAAGGCTACATTTAAACAAATGTCCAAATGAAACACTCTGGACACCTTACAGAGTGCAAATGCAAGATAATGGAGGCCTTGTGGAGGCAAGGCATAGATCTAGTAGGGTCGGAGACAAATAATAAAATATCATCTGCATAAAGCAAAAGCTTATGTGCCAGACCTCCCACCACCACCCCTGGAAAATCCTCCTCCTTTCTTATCGTGGCTGCCAATGGTTCCAGGGCAAGACAGAACAATAATGAGGAAAGAGGGCAACCCTGCCGGGTGCCCGTATTCAGAGTAAAATAATCTGAAATTAATCCATTCGTTTGAACTGCCGCTACCGGGTGTCTATAAAGTAATTTAATCCACCCAATAAAAGTATTCCCGAACCCGTACATTTCCAAAATCTTAAAAAGATAATTCCATTCTACAATATCAAAAGCCTTTTCGGTGTCAAGTGAGATGGCAGCGACCGTAGTCTGATCGTTCGCCATTGCCCACATGACATTAATGAAACACCTAATGTTATCAGAAGAGCTGCGGCCCCGAATAAACACCACCTGATCTATATGTATAAGAGATGTCATAACTTTACTTAATCGGTTAGCCTAAATTTTTGACAATATTTTAACGTCTAGCTGGATCAGGGAAATTGGACGGTAACTCTTACACTCACTTGGATCTTTGTCCTTTTTAAGAATCAGACTGATCCGGGCTTGCGTCATGGTTGGTGGAAGCTTTCCATTCTTTAATGATTCCATATAAACTTCTAATAAAAGTTTCCAATTCTGTAGCATAAGATCTAAAAAACTCAGCGGCAAAGCCATCAGGCCCATAGGCAAGGCCTTAAATACCTCACCAAGCTCCTCTAAGGTTATCTCAGAATCAAGAGAATTTTTTGGCTCAGTCATCAGTTTATGAAGTTCTAATTGTTCCACAAAGTTTCTAATATCTTCATTAGTAGATGAAGACGTGGAACTATAGAGATCAAGATAGAATTCTTTAAAAGCATTATTAATATCAATGGCCGAGGTAAATATTTCACCACCAGCAGATTTCACAGAGGGAATGGTAGAAAAAGACTCTCTCTGTTTTATATATCTAGCCAGAAGTTTTCCCGCCTTGAGCCCTGACTCAAAGTATGACTGTCTTGCCCTGAATAGCCCAAACTCCACCTTCGCGACAAAATAGTATTATATCTGTATTTCAATCAGGTCAATTCCCTGAGGCCATTAGACGACATTTGGCACTTCAGCTCTGCCTCGGCACTTTTAATATTCCCTTCCAACTCCACGAGTTCTCGGGCTTTGGATTTTTTGATGAATGAGGCACACTGTATGATCCGGCCCCTAAGAACCGCCTTAAGTGCCTCCCAAGCCACGCCCACAGAGGATACTGAGGACCAGTTGGTCTCCATATAAGCATTGATTTCAGTCTTTAACATTTGTTGGAATTCAGGATTTTGCAAAAGGGATACATTAAAGCGGCAACTATATGATTTCTTTTCTTCGTATGTGGCATCACCTCTAAACTCACCAGGGCGTGATCTGAGACTAAGGTATTTCCAATTGAGCAATCAACAACAGATTAAATGAGGGACTTAGATCTTATGGACTGATGAAAAAAATGTATAGTCCCTACCAGATGGATTTAAAAGTCTCCAAATATCTGTAAGACCAACATTTTTACACGTCCTGTGAAGCATCAGTGTTGCTCTAGGGGGTTTACACACTTTTGCTTCACTATGATCAAGGACTGAGTCCATCAAAAGATTAAAGTCTCCTCCCAATATTATATCATTATACAATTGTAGCAACACCTCTTTCTCGACCTTTATTATGTAATTTACTGTATTAACGCGTGTGTAACAAATATGATACACAACATTTGACGGATCCTGTTTCACTCTCTGTTCAAGCTGACGAGCCAAACAACCTATGGTATGTAAGTTTCACATGTCTATGGCACCATCTAATGGTTATTTGTGAAAAAAGTGGTATCAATGTTTATATTGATCTATTTAAAATGGCGTGAAAAGTGACTCTTATATTGGGATAAATGACAGCTTATTTTAATAAAGTAAAAGTGACAGTAATGATTATATTGATACTGCTATTTTAAAATGAGTATTTGCTGACTATAAGCAACTTGTGCTTGGTTACAATTTTGTATATTATTTTATTGAAAACATATGTTGAAATCCATGTATCATATATGATACAACAGGCTTTTGAGGAATATCTTTCATTCACCATTACATTACATTCATGCCCACCACAAAATAAATCACAGAGCTTTGAAAATTCTGACATAAACATTTTATAAGATATTTTAAGTGTGAACTAATATTTCTGTGTATTTTCATATATGCAGCCCACTCTGTCATTATAAAGATCTCATTATTTTACATCACAAGCTATTATGATGTCATCTTACCATAAGTTCCTGAGACCCAGTGAAAAAAGTTTTACAATTTCCCTTTTTTATATGTCAATATAGTGTTTGGTGCATAAAATACATATGATAAAAACTGTTTATTGAAAAAATTATATTTTATTCATATTGTATTTGATGTGATACATTTCAATTCATATTTATAGAGCAAGGAGAGGAAGTTGTCATGGTCAAACTCTCAAACATTTGGTATCTCTGAAAAGCCCAGAGAGTCCTCTGATAATACCCCAAGATTTACCACCGTAGAAACACTTCAGTAACAAATGTCCTACACAAAAATGAATTGCTGGGCCTCAGGAGGATAATGACCTTTAAAGAGCACATATTATGCTAATTTACAGGTTCATAATTTTATTTTGGGGGTCTTCTAGAATAGGTTTATATGCTTTAATGTTCAAAAACACATTATTTTTCTCATACTGTACATTTCTTTTCCCCTCTCTTCTTGCTCTGGCACAAATGCTCTGATTTAACTCTTGTCTCTTTAAAGCCCCCCTTTCTGAAAAGCCCAGTCTGCTCTGATTGGTCAGCTGGCCTAGTCTGTTGTGATTGGTCAACAACGTAGAGTGTGTGTCGGAAATGTAACGGCCCTTACCGTAACCGAGTTTCAGCTCCCGAGTCTTTGTGAGCAGCTGTAAACACTATTGTAACTATGGTAACAGTGGCGTTATTTTTTGCCATACCAGCCTGAGCCCGAATCCGATAATGAAAGTTTGGAAGAACAAGCTGATCGACCCGAACCACCTTCGCAAGCATGACTTGAGCAGGACGTTTCACAGTGGTAAGTTTGAATTTAGTAGCTTTCTTACAAGAACACTGTTGATTAATGTGAACCGAACAAAGCTTCCAGTAAAAGACACGTAGTGCATCTAAGTTAGTCATCTTTTGCTGGAATGGGTGTAGCCAAACTTTTTTCGCCTAAGATATGAACGGAGAACAGAGGCTTACTCCCGGTTGCACATTACTGGGGGTATTAGAGAGTTAGTGAGCAAGTTAGCCGTGGACTACCATGGATAGCGGCCGTAACATTACAGCTTGAGACTCTTGAGATCGACCATTTTGTTACACAGTTTTATGTAAACATGGCCCACAGCTGAATAGAAAACCGTTACCAAAACAATAATGTTACATAGCTAATTAGCCGAGCACTACTGTGGATTGCAGATGAAAAATGACCGTTTGTAAAAAAATAAATCCATCTCCATACTTGATCACTATTCATGATAGTGAGAACAACAAACAATCTGCATAATTCTACAATTGTAGGTAAAAGTGGGCCTGCAGCTGATTAGCAAAACTATTTCAACACAATAACATTAGCTGTCAGGTTAGCAGAGGCCTACAGCTGTGCATTGGGTGTACACCGTAACTACAATACAAAACTCCGCATTTGAACTCACTGTAGCGGATAAATCCACAAATATTCAAGCATACTTACAGGTTGTGATCCTGAAGCACCAGATTGTCCCAACAAAGTGGGAACTGCACCATCATTCAGGAGTAACCGTCTTAAAAATCCAGCTTCGGTTGTGGTTGTTCTGCTGAGGAATAGTGGTAAAAATAAATTTTAATCATTGATTCTTCAATTCGTCTGCCTTTAGAAGTCCAGACAAAGAGGTTTTGCTTTCGCAGTGAAGAAAACAGCGTCTTCTCGACATAGCGACAACTCATCCTGGCCTCGGTGATAAATACGTTTGTTTGAGGGCGGGCCAAATGTGTTACATAGTGACGTAGATACTTTACGGAAGAAATGGCTGGACTACAAACAGCCCATTTCTTGAAGTTCAGGAGCAGTGTTGTCTGTGGGAGAGAATAACTCACTTTTGCGTGGACTTTGTGCTTTGTAACTTTGCAGAACTTTTACATGCACAAACAGCTATATTACACACTAAAGGAGAGGTAAAATCCCAAAAAACATAATAGGGCCTCTTTAAAGCCTAAAGTATCAAATATGAAACATATATATATATATATATATATATATATATATATATATATATATATATATATATATATATATTTTCGTTTTTTTTTTTTTTTTTTTTTTTTATTATTATTATGATTTCTTTTTATAGTTTGTCTAATGCTACTAAAAACAGTTTTATGTCAAAAAATGTATGACAATTCTTTCATATGTCAGGCTATCGGCCACCCTGTTCTCTGGATATCGGCATAGGCCATTTAAAAAATCATATCAGTTGTAGGGCTGAGAAAATGGCAGTCTCTATAATCATGCAAAATTTGCAAATGGAGGATTGTGAGAGTTTTACTGACAGACACAGGACCTGTGAAAGTTTTCTTCAGCTCTTCAGTTCAAGCCACTGGTCAGATCTTCTTACAGTACATCATTTAATATAACTTCAATGTTTTATCACCTAATGGTGCCATATTTGGCCTCATTTTACAGCTTATGACATGAACAGAAGTGTGATGTAATCAGTGGAGAGGTCAAGCATACGAAAGTAACAATTTAAGAACTATTGATCAAACATATGTTAATGTGCCTCTTCACACATCAGAAGGGGTTTATCACCTATCTGTTTTCTTTCAGTTGTATTTGTAGTTTCATTCCACTGTGATGGCCTTTTCTTTGATGTTATAGAAGTAACGTAATCAGTAATGCAATCTGAATTACTTCTTCAGCACTGTTTTTTTACAAAAAAAGTTAATAATTAAAATAAAAAAGGCCAGTACAGTAAGACAAAATACACTTATTTAAAAATCAATTATCTGAAAAAAATAAATAAACTTCTTATGCAGTGTTGCTTATAAAACACGGTAAATTTATATTGTTTTAAGGATTTTTAAATAGTTTTACAGGGAAACAATAAAAAAATTCTCATCAAAAATAAGATTTTGTCACAGTCTGTCTCCATCATCTTCTTCAAGGACTCTTATTTTGAAGTTTTCCCCTGGACTTCATTTCCCATAGTGCACTGCCCTCATCTCTTCCATCTGTTTCTTATTATCCTCACCTGTATTCCATTCCCTCATTAGTTCTTTTTGTATAAATATCCTCTAGTTTTACCCACTTCTTTGTCGGTCCTTGAAGTGTTACGTTGAGTTAAGTTAAGTTTAGATGTTAAGATTTATTGTTGTGTCATGTTAGCATATTGAGCTTGATCATTTGTTTCCACTCCAGCGATTGTTATTAAAATTATAAGAATCCACTCCTGCGTCTCCTCTCTTCCACTCCAGACACCAACGTTACAGATTTTTGCAGTACATAACTTTAATGATCTTACTACAGAACATAAAATATAATTGTAACAAGGGTTCAAATGGGCAAGGAGGAGGCGGGAACCGGCTGAACAGTCAAAATAATATTTAATGAAACAAAGACACACAACACAAACGCACACATGGCAGCTGTGTGTAGCTCTCTCTCTCCCGAACAGCTGCATCCTGCTGCACTTATCCCTCTCCTTAGCTGATTAGCCCGATTGGGGGCCAGGCATGCGTAGTCATGGCCCAGTCCCGCCCTCCTCCTCGTCACACTCCCCCCTCCTTGCCTCAGGCTGGGGAACCCCCGGTATGACGTACATCCCCCCTCCTTTCGGGCGCTGCCCTTCCGCCCTGCCTACTGGCAGGCTTTTCCCCATCTCTGTAGAGCTGGGGAGACGGCGGATGGCCGCGGCTGCTCCTTTGGGCAGATGGCAGTGGCGAGGACTCCATGACAGCAAAGCCCTCATCCTCGTCACAATCATCTAATGTGGTTTTTGTTGATATAATTTGTTTTAATCGTGCTTGATTTAAGAGATGCATGTAAAAGGGTTAGAAATAGCATTTTAGCTTAGCATAGAGTTAAATGTTCACATGACAATTTACACAAGGTTTATTTCTATTTCTGTTCCAAACTTACTTCAAACTTACTTCAAAACCCCAGAGTGTACACAACCACATCTTCTTCTGATTGAATGACATCACATCTGCCTTTTCACTCATAACAGTGTAAAAGCGTCCTCTGTCTGCTTGTATGAATGTAACACATCATAAGAAAGTGTTTCACCGCTGTTCAAATGCACTTTGGATCACATCATTTATATGTATAAATGTTTTCCATCTGAAAGGACTAAATATTAAATGAAACAAATGACAATAAAATGCAAAGTAATCTCTTCAGTAATCTAAATACTTTTTGAATGTAACTGTATTCTAATTACCAACGAATAAATTGTAGCTGTAGTGGAATACAGTTACTTATATTTTGTATTTTAAATACGTAATCCCGTTACATGTATTCCATTACTCCACAACCCTGATTACCTGAATATTTATTTTTTAGTCCTACACTTTACATCTACTTCTTAGAAGTATTTTTTCTTTAATCAATACCATTATAAATTTACAACAACTTTAATTGGATTCAGATTTATTTTAATGGAGTCAGATAAATTATTAATGGTGCTGTAAGTGATTATTTATTTTTTTTTTATCATGAAAAGGTTTGCAAAAAATTGTCTACTCCCTGAAAGATATTACTGAAATAGGTGTCGTGAAATATCTCACCGGTTGTTACACTCGCAGCGCCTGCCATCTCCCCTGTATGCTGCCAGAGGTCGCCATATTAACATTTCATGAACTACATTTCCCATAATCCTCCAGTCAGACTGATTACTCTTCCACCTGTTTCACATTAACCCTGTCTATTTAAGTTCCCAGTTTCCAAGCATTCAATGCAAAGTCTTGTTTGTCTAGTGTGCAATTCTGAGTGTTATTACCATCATTAATTACCATCATTAATTACTATCATTAATTACTCTGTGTTTGGCTCCTGCCTGTTCACCATATTCCCCAGCCTGCTTGTGAGTGTTTTGGATTTACTGCCTGTTTATTGGATTTCCCCTTTGCCTATCAAACTTACTTTGTTTGCCTTTCTGGACTGTGTACCAACATCATCTGTGTACCGATCCCTTGCCTGCCTTTGTTTTGTTACTTTGTTTTTACTATTTATTTACCTTATTAAATTGCTCATGGATCTTAACACTACTGCCCTAGCGTCTTCATTACACCAGTCTCTGTGACGGCTCTAAACTCTGTAAACAGCAAATAAAAATGTGTCCGATCCGCGGACAGTGCGGCTTTCTGCCTGTCAATCATTTTGTGCTACACTGTATTGTAGTTGCAGCGAATTGAGACATGATGCCATTTTTATGCCATGTTGTTCATAACAGTTGTCAGTTGAGGGTGCTATTTAGCTGCTGTTTTTAACAACCGTTTCTGCTCAGTATCAGTCTTAAAGTTCATTTGGTATCTTTCGAGGGTGGGGTTTTGGAAAGAGGGGTGTGGCTCATCCAATGGCTCCGTCTCATGGAAGTAGAACGGCTAAAAGCACTTACATCACCTTTTAAATTAAGAACACGTCATCCTTCAACCGCTTTTTGTTTCAAAATAGCAGCGTAGGCTTCCAGCCGTATATGGTCAACCATTAATAAGAAATAAGCTTTCTGCCTCATTCTATGAATGAAATCCACGAGATCAACTCTACCATAATATACACCTGTTATTCTCCGTTATTGTGTTTTATGCTGATTTATTGTCAAAAACAAACTGTGTAACTTGAACTGAAAAGCTGAAAGCTGCACTTTACTGTAGAGGAAGCTAATTACACTACAACATGACAATATGACTAAAGTAGCTACTTCATATTTATACAGGGTGACCCAAAAAAAAAAAAAAAAAAAGAGAAGCACTGAAATTTGCTGCCATTGAAAACTTGGCTAAATTATTTACTTATTTGTAGCAAGTTGTTGCTCACGATGACGTCACAGTGATTTTGTTTACATTTCATTAAAACAGTGAATTTGTCTGATTTTTAGAAGTTTTTGATTATTTCTGTGTGATTAGTATAATAGTGATGTATATTATTACAGCCCATGTGCATCACCAGATGGTGCCACTTTATTTTGTGAAATTGATGCAAAAAGTTCACGTGTTTGGGACAAAGTCATAGAATACATCAAATCATGCAAATGCTTAAGATATGAGCAATCAAACACACTTGCCCTGTTTTTTTGGGCCACACTGTAAATATGAAATACTACAAACTATCAACTGCAATTTGAACTAATGCTTATTTATTGCAAAGCAAAAACATCTCCAAAAAGAAAGTACAAAAGAAAAGTGACTTGCTTTGTTATTTAGATTACTAATAAACTTTCAAAAACGGGCTTACTGTGGTGTTACCATGGTACAGTGTTGGTATCAGATGGTAATACTATGGTACTTTAATAAATCTCTTGGTACTGAATCATTCTCATATTTTTTTCATTGTACTCTAATGTACTTCAAAGAATTCAGTAGTGCTACTACGATACATTTAATATCAAGATATGGTTATATATATATATATATATATATGCCTCTTTTTGTGCATGGTTTCGATTCTCTTTTAGAGAGTTCTTCAAAAGACTTCCTTGGCTGGTAAAAGAAAAGATGTGTTGGTTTCAGTTGTTTGAAGGTCAATATTCTATGTTTTATGAAATCCATGTAAGATCATAAGTTTTTATACTTCTTTTTAAAGAGACATTTGAGATGTGTAAACAGTGACAGACCTTTTAAAAGGACAGGCATCGATGGGAAGAATACAGACAAAAGGAGAATGATTAGAGACATAAAACTGTTAATCACTTTTGTGTTTTGACTTCAGAAGATGAACTGATGCCAACTCCAACCATATGACATTGCCTGGATTTAGGATTGAACCCACCGAAATTACTGGTTGGTTGAACTGCGATGCACCTCACTCATCTCTGCATGCATCACCTTTGACTATTGATGGATTACACTCTTGAAATGAAACTTGACTTGACTTGAGAAGTGTGAATGACTAATAACAAATGGCTGTTTTTCATGTGTTTGAATAGATTTCCTTCCTTTTTTATAAACTGATAAATCACACAATATGCTCTTGGAAAATGGGTTAAAAAAAAAGTTGTAAAGTTATCATCATCATTAGATTCGTTGTGTTTTCAGGCATCAACTAGGTCAGTTTCATATAATATTTCATAAAACAAATTATGCAAATAAATTGCTGATCACATTCCAATACATGTAAGTTTTTATAACAGTCCTTTATGACTGTTTTTCTGACTTCTGGACAACAAACACTAAAGTGTCTTCTTTCAATCGAGATCACAATGCCCGTAATACAAATGAGCTTTTAAATATTGAGTATATTTATTGAGTTATATTGAGTAGACCAAACAAACACTAAATATACTCACAGCACATTCAAGTTTTATTCAGTGGTTATTAAAGTTTCTCAGTGTTATTATTCAGATGTGCTTGACAGTTTCTGTGGCTGTAAAATTATTGATTGGTTATTTTCACATCAATTCAGTTTTATTTGTATAGTGATTTTCACAATACATATCTTATTTGTTTTGTTTTTTTAAAGCAGTTTTACAGAGAAAAGTGCCTCAATTCGTTCTGTGAGCCAAAGTAAAACTCCCTGAGATGTTTATGTAGATGACAGGCAAATATGGAAACAAATGTGCACATGCTAATCTAATGACATATTAATATTTACCATAGTTAAATCAAGAAAAGCAACCATCCTGAGAATCAGGTGAAGTACTGGTATATTGAATTAAACAGGGTTCAATCTAAATTTAATCAAATATCAAACAGGCCCTATATAGATGTTCGCCAAATTGACAATTTTGCTCGATAAATATCATGTTTTTCGAGTCAGGGCCCGAATACAAAGGGATTGTGATTTATTCATGCATTATGTTGCAGATAGTCCTGATTCATTTAAAATGTTTGTTTCTATTCTATGCACATGAAACTGATCTGATCATAGTTTCATTTCTGCAGTAAAGAGACGCGAAACTTGTCGTGACGTCACTGGCGCTGCGGACCAATCAGCGCGCGTTCTGTACAGTACAAACGGGCGCGTGTATGTGAGGGACGCAGACGTCGAATAAACATCAGCGGCTACACACGCATTCTCTAATCAGCATTTATATAGTTCTTTATCGTGACGTTTCATCAGTGTTGTGTTTCAAGTTGACTCGTGATGGACGGCTGTGCGCAGATGTGTAAATGTTTTCTGATTCTGTTCAACAGTCTGTTGGCTGTGAGTATGACGTCACATTGCCTAACCCTAACCCTACATTCATAAATGTGGATGATGTTTTAACTGATATCGAGTTTAAATGTAACTTTGCAAAACAATTTGAAATGTGTTTCATCAGCGCAATCTCAAGTTTATTATGATATCAATAATAATAATAATAATGGTAAATGTTTCAGTTGGTGGGGTTCGGGCTGGTATTATTATCAATAATAATAATAATAATAATGGTAAATGTTTCAGTTGGTGGGGTTTGGGCTGGTATTATTATCAATAATAATAATAATAATAATAATGGTAAATGTTTCAGTTGGTGGGGTTTGGGCTGGTATTATTATCAATAATAATAATAATAATAATAATGGTAAATGTTTCAGTTGGTGGGGTTTGGGCTGGTATTATTATCAATAATAATAATAATAATAATAATGGTAAATGTTTCAGTTGGTGGGGTTTGGGCTGGTATTATTGTTATCAATAATAATAATAATAATAATAATGGTAAATGTTTCAGTTGGTGGGGTTCGGGCTGGTATTATTATCAATAATAATAATAATAATAATGGTAAATGTTTCAGTTGGTGGGGTTTGGGCTGGTATTATTATCAATAATAATAATAATAATAATAATAATAATGGTAAATGTTTCAGTTGGTGGGGTTTGGGCTGGTATTATTGTTATCAATAATAATAATAATAATAATAATAATGGTAAATGTTTCAGTTGATGGGGTTCGGGTTGCTCTCGCTCGGGTTCTGGCTCCGGTTTGGCGCTAAAACTCAAGGATTATTTGACATCGATTTAACCACAGCAGAGTTCACAATTGGTGAGATTTTATTGTTATTATTACTTTGTTGTTTGACCTTTTAAATTTGTATAAATATTGAATAATTTCGAACTGATGCTTCAATACACGATTATTCAGTCTGTATAGAGTTAATATAAAAAAATTAAAATGTGTTATTTACTCACCCTCATGTTGTTCCAAACTCCAATGACTGTCTTTCCTCTGCTGAACACAAAAATCGATGTTAGGAGAAACTTTTAAGCATGTAAAAAGGTGTAATGAAAGTGATTTGTGACTGAGACTAATATACTGCCTAACATGTTTTTGTGTTCCATGGAAGAAAAACTAAATGTTCCAAAATGTGTTTTAAGAACAACATTAGGTTGAGAAACTAACTATAACTAACCCATGTCTCTCTCTGTCAGGTGTGTTGGTGTTGATGGTCATTGGTGTTCTGATGCTGGTCACCGCTATTATCGGTGATTATGGAGTGTGTAATCAGAGTCTAATTGCTCTTAGTGTGGTGAGGAAAATTATTCATACAAATGTGTCCCAATTACTCAGAAAAATAATAATAATTTTGTGTAAATAATAATTATGAATGTGATGTAAAAACCTGAATGTTACATGTTCTATTTTTGAACCCCAACGTGTTAAAGCATTTACGTTTAGTCATTTAGACTCTAATATATTCATCATTCAGACTACAGAAAAACTCCAGGACAAGAAACAAGATCATGCCAATGTTCATGAAATAATGTGTAAGATTTATATCACATGATTAAAAGGCTTAAATATATAGCATTAGTAGATGACTTATGACATTCAGAGAATAATTGTCATATATCATAGACACAGGATATTCACAGTTCTCCTGAATAAACACTTGGTGATGCTTCTAGATTGTTTTCTGGTTTCAATCTCCATAAAAAACGATGTCTAAACTAGTGAAAAGAGTGATTCAGACGAAGAACAACAAACATTTGAAGTAAAAATGAGTTGTGCAGTTGTTATAACAACTGAAAATAGTTAATAATATCTACACGTTTGGGTCAAAAGACGGTCATCGCGACTCTGTAAAGTATCAGCACTACTATATTTTTTGTTCTGCAGTTTATATATTTAAATGATTTAATATGCTAAACATCAAATCATCTGCTAAGAATAAACACACTGCAGACGAGTGTGAATCAGAGGACACTTCTGCATTCAGGAAAAGAGTTTCTGTTGTATTCTCATGAAAAATACATTTAATTTGACTGAGGTTTCTTCTGTTGTCAGTTTGCTGGTCTACTGTCAGTTCTGATGATCGCTGAGATCGCTGCAGGTATGATGAGCTTCATGAGGGGCGGAGAGGTAAACACACACACACACACACACACACACAGAGACACACACACAGAGACACACACACAGAGACACACACACAGAGACAGACACACAGAGACAGACACACACACACACAGAGACACACACACACACACACACACACACACACACACACATGTTGGTGCAGCTATCATTATGAGGACTCTCCATAGACATAATGATTTTTATACTGTATGAACTATAGATTCTATCCCCTAACCCTAACCCTACCCCTAAACACACACACACACATACACACACACACACACACACACACACACACACACACACACCACACACACACACACTCACACACACACACACACACACACATGTTGGTGCAGCTATCATTATGAGGACTCTCCATAGACATAATGATTTTTATACTGTATGAACTATAGATTCTATCCATACACACACACACACACACACACACACACACACACACACACACGTTGGTGCAGCTATCATTATGAGGACTCTCCATAGACATAATGATTTTTATACTGTACAAACTATAGATTCTATCCCCTAACCCTAACCCAACCCCTAAACACACACACACACACTCACACACACACACACACACACACACACTCACACACACACACTCACACACACACACACACACACACACACACACTACACACACACACACACACACACACACACACACACACATGTTGGTGCAGCTATCATTGTGAGGACTCTCCATAGACATAATGATTTTTATACTGTACAAACTATAGATTCTATCCCCTAACCCTAACCCAACCCCTAAACACACACACACACACTCACACACACACACACACACACACACACTCACACACACACACTCACACACACACACACACACACACACACACACTCACACACACACACACACACACACACACACACACACACATGTTGGTGCAGCTATCATTATGAGGACTCTCCATAGACATAATGATTTTTATACTGTACAAACTATAGATTCTATCCCCTAACCCTACCCCTAAACCTAACCCTAACCCTACCACTAAACACACTCACACACACACACACACACACACACACACACACACACGTTGGTGCAGCTATCATTATGAGGACTCTCCATAGACATAATGATTTTTATACTGTACAAACTATAGATTCTATCCCCTAACCCTAACCCAACCCCTAAACACACACACACACACTCACACACACACACACACACACACACACTCACACACACACACTCACACACACACACACACACACACACACACACTCACACACACACACACACACACACACACACACACACATGTTGGTGCAGCTATCATTATGAGGACTCTCCATAGACATAATGATTTTTATACTGTACAAACTATAGATTCTATCCCCTAACCCTACCCCTAAACCTAACCCTAACCCTACCACTAAACACACTCACACACACACACACACACACACACACACATGTTGGTGCAGCTATCATTATGAGGACTCTCCATAGACATAATGATTTTTATACTGTACAAACTATAGATTCTATCCCCTAACCCTAACCCTAACCCTAAACACACTCACACACACACACACACACACACACACACACACACACACACACACACACACACACACACACACACACACACACACACACATGTTGGTGCAGCTATCATTATGAGGACTCTCCATAGACATAATGATTTTTATACTGTACAAACTATAGATTCTATCCATACACACACACACACACACACACACACACACACGTTGGTGCAGCTATCATTATGAGGACTCTCCATAGACATAATGATTTTTATACTGTATGAACTATAGATTCTATCCCCTAACCCTAACCCAACCCCTAAACACACACACACACACACACACACACACACACACACACACACACACTCACACACACACACACACACTCACACACACACACACACACACACACACACACACACATACACATGTTGGTGCAGCTATCATTATGAGGACTCTCCATAGACATAATGATTTTTATACTGTACAAACTATAGATTCTATCCCCTAACCCTAACCCAACCCCTAACACACACACACACACACACACACACACACACACACACACACACACACACACACATGTTGGTGCAGCTATCATTATGAGGACTCTCCATAGACATAATGATTTTTATACTGTATGAACTATAGATTCTATCCATACACACACACACACACACACACACACACACACACACACACATACACACACACACACACACATACACATGTTGGTGCAGCTATCATTATGAGGACTCTCCATAGACATAATGATTTTTATACTGTATGAACTATAGATTCTATCCCCTAACCCTACCCCTAAACACACACACACACACACACACACACACACACACACACACACACACACACACACATGTTGGTGCAGCTATCATTATGAGGACTCTCCATAGACATAATGATTTTTATACTGTATGAACTATAGATTCTATCCCCTAACCCTACCCCTAAACACACACACACACACACACACACACACACACACACACACACACACACACACACACATGTTGGTGCAGCTATCATTATGAGGACTCTCCATAGACATAATGATTTTTATACTGTATGAACTATAGATTCTATCCATACACACACACACACACTCACACACACACACACACACACACACACACACACATACACATGTTGGTGCAGCTATCATTATGAGGACTCTCCATAGACATAATGATTTTTATACTGTATGAACTATAGATTCTATCCCCTAACCCTAACCCAACCCCTAAACACACACACACACACACACACACACACACACACACACACACACACACACACACACACACACACACACACATATGTTGGTGCAGCTATCATTATGAGGACTCTCCATAGACATAATGATTTTTATACTGTACAAACTATAGATTCTATCCCCTAACCCTAACCCAACCCCTAAACACACACACACACACACACACACACACACACTCACACACACACACACACACACACACACACACACACACACACATGTTGGTGCAGCTATCATTATGAGGACTCTCCATAGACATAATGATTTTTATACTGTATGAACTATAGATTCTATCCATACACACACACACACACTCACACACACACACACACACACACACACACACACACACACACACACGTTGGTGCAGCTATCATTATGAGGACTCTCCATAGACATAATGATTTTTATACTGTACAAACTATAGATTCTATCCCCTAACCCTAACCCAACCCCTAAACACACACACACACACACACACACACACACACACACACACACACACACACACACACCACACACACACACACACTCACACACACACACACACACACATGTTGGTGCAGCTATCATTATGAGGACTCTCCATAGACATAATGATTTTTATACTGTATGAACTATAGATTCTATCCATACACACACACACACACACACACACACACACACACACACACACACACTCACACACACACACACACACACACACACACTCACACACTCACACACACATGTTGGTGCAGCTATCATTATGAGGACTCTCCATAGACATAATGATTTTTATACTGTATGAACTATAGATTCTATCCCCTAACCCTACCCCTAAACCTAACCCTCACAAAAAACTTTCTGCATTTTTACATTTTCAATAAAACATCATTTAATATGTTTTTTCCCTTGTGAGGACCGCTGGCTGGAACCCACAATGTAGGTGATCTCTGGTTTTACTATACTAGTGGGGGCATTTGATTCACACAAGGATAGTAAAACCTGTACACTCTCTCACACACACAGAGACACACACAGAGACACACACAGAGACACACACAGAGACACAGACACAAACACACACATACACACAGACACACACACACAAAAACAAACACACACACAGACACAGGTGTGTGTTAGTTGTGTGTAATGAGTGTGTTAGTTGTGTGTAATTACTGTGTTAGGTTGTGTGTAAGGAGTGTGTTTGTTGTGTGTAATGAGTGTGGTGTTTGTTGTGTGTCATGAGTGTGGTGTTTGTTGTGTGTCATAAGTGTGGTGTTTGTTGTGTGTCATGAGTGTGGTGTTTGTTGTGTGTCATGAGTGTGTTAGGTTGTGTGTAATGTGTGTTTGTGTTGTGTTTAATGTGGTGTGTGTTGTGTGTAATGAGTGTGGTGTGTGTTGTGTGTAATGAGTGTGGTGTGTGTTGTGTGTAATGAGTGTGGTGTGTTGTGTGTAATGAGTGTGGTGTGTTGTGTGTAATGAGTGTGGTGTGTGTTGTGTGTAATGAGTGTGGTGTTTGTTGTGTGTCATGAGTGCGTTTGTTGTGTGTAATGAGTGTGTTTGTTGTGTTGTAGAAGGTGGCAGATTTCTACATCACAATCTATGCCCAGTATGTGAACAGCAGAAGTGGTGGTCAAGCCTTCGCCCTCAATCTATTCCACAAAGCTGTAAGATACACACACACACACACACACACACACACACACACACACACACATACACGTGTACACTAACAGATGTGTGTTACAGTTTGACTGTTGTGGCATTGGAGGAGCGATAGAGCTGTTTGTGCGAGATACATGTCCTGACAGGAACTTCCTGCAGCAGTTCACTTTCTCTGTGAGTCACTTTTTGTTTGATTAAAGCACATATTTGTGTGTTTGATAATAGTCCTTTTTCACAGACTGTGATGATGCTTTTCTGCCTTATTTAGCAGCGTAATTCTAGTAAACTTCTTTATATGATCATTTCTTTTAAATAATGATTGTAAGTTTATAACATTATTCTTTGTGTTATATTACCCTGGAATTAGTTTTAAAAACTGAATTATTACAGCTGTGAGGGGGTTTCAGTTACAGCTGCTGAGAGAGTGACAGTTCTCCCACTGTTCTCTCTCAATCCACCACTCTCTATTTGTCTCCTCTTCTGGAAAGTCATTCAAATGTAATAGTAGATTTTTTCTTTTGTTCTTGGAGCAAATAGGTAAGTGAAAATAATATTTGCTGTGATCTCCCATTCACTGCTGTCGAAGTTTAACCTGCAATCATTTACTTCCGCGTTCCAAAACCCGGAGTGTGAAAAAGGTCTATTGCAGCGTTTGACACGTGTATTCTGCTCTTACATTTCTGTCTGTCTGTCTCTCTGTCTGTCTGATAGAGTTGTCCCAGTGTGATCATCAGTGAGTTCGAGTCCAAAGCACCACTGCTGTTGGGGGGGTCTCTGGGAACAGCTGCAGTCATGGTGAGTTTACACATACACACATATACATGCACAAACACACATACACATATACACAAACACACACATACACACACACACACAAACATGTTGGTACTCCTATCATTACGAGGACTCTCCATAGACATAATGATTTTTATACTATACAATATACACTGCCTGGCCAAAAATAAATAAAAAATGTGCATACTCTAATATTTCGCTGGACCACCATTATCAAATCAAATCACTTTTATTGTCACACAACCATATACACAAGTGCAATAGTGTGTGAAATTCTTGGGTGCAGTTCCGATCAACATAGCAGTCGTGACAGTGATGAGACATATACCAATTTACAATAAACATCAGATTAACAACACAATTTAAACATCTGATATACACATAATTACACACAACACAATATACAAATAATAATATACAATGTACATTATACAATACACACAATATAGAATACAAATTAAACAATAAAAATAGTATATATAGTATATATAAAATGTACAGTAGGTTGTATTGTACTGTATTGACATTCAGCTGTCGGTTGATAGTCAGTTGCCAGTGTGTTGTTAAGAGAGAATATAATTTATGACAGTCCGGTGTGAGATAAAAGAGTAATAAAGTGCAGTGCTGATGTATATTGATCGAGAGAGATCAAGAGTTCAAAAGTCTGATTGCTTGGGGGAAGAAGCTATCATGGAGTCGGCTGGTGCGGGTCCTGATGCTGCGATACCGCCTGCCTGATGGTAGCAGTGAGAACAGCCCATGGCTCGGGTGGCTGGAGTCTCTGATGATCCTCCGAGCTTTTTTCACACACCGCCTGGTATATATGTCCTGGAGGGAGGGAAGCTCACCTCCGATGATGTGTCTGGCAGTTCGCACCACCCTTTGCAGGGCTTTGCGGTTGTGGGCGGTGCTATTGCCGTACCAGGCAGAGATGCAGCCAGTCAGGATGCTCTCCACAGTGCAGGTGTAGAACCATGTGAGGATGTGGCGATTCATTCCAAACTTCCTCAGCCGTCTCAGGAAGAAGAGGCGCTGATGAGCCATCTTCACAACGACTTCAGTGTGGATGGACCATGTGAGTTCCTCAGTGATGTGGACACCCAGGAACTTGAAGCTGCTGACTCTCTCCACTGGTGCTCCATTGATGGTGATGGGACTGTGTTCTCTTTCTCTTCTCCTGAAGTCCACCACAAGCTCCTTTGTCTTACTGACGTTGAGGGAGAGGTTGTGCTCCTGACACCAGTGTGTCAGAGTGTGCACCTCCTCTCTGTAGGCTGTTTCATCATTGTCAGTGATCAGACCTACCACCGTCGTATCATCAGCAAACTTAATGATGGCATTGGAGCTATGTGTTGCCACACAGTCATGTGTGTACAGGATATACAGTAGTGGGCTGAGAACACAGCCCTGCGGGGCTCCAGTGTTGAGGGTCAGTGATGAGGAGATGTTGCTGCCTATTCTAACCACCTGGCGTCTGCTTGACAGGAAGTCCAGGATCCAGCTGCACAGCGAGCTGTTTAAGCCCAGAGCCTGGAGTTTCACATCAAACTTGGAGGGCACTATGGTGTTGAATGCTGAGCTGTAGTCTACAAACAGCATTCTCACATAAGTGTTCTTTTTTTCCAGGTGGGAGAGAGCAGTGTGTATTGTAGATGCAATGGCATCATCAGTGGAGCGGTTGTTGTGGTAGGCAAACTGCAATGGGTCCAGTGAGGGAGGCAGCACACAGCAGATGTAATCTCTGATTAGTCTCCCAAAGCATTTGCTGATGATGGGGGTCAGCGCAACAGGACGCCAGTCATTTAAGCAAGTGATTTTGGATTGCTTTGGAACAGACACAACGATGGACGTTTTGAAGCATGTGGAGACCACAGACAAGGAAAGGTTGAAAATGTCCATAAAGACACCAGCCAGTTGGTTCGCGCATGCTCTGATGACGTCTGGACCCGCGGCTTTACAGATATTCACCAATCGGAAGGATTGGGTTACATCCGCTACAGAGACAGAGAGTGAACTAACCTCTGTAGCATCGGCCGCGAGAGCTCTCTCTGTGAGGGTGGTGTTATTTCCCTCGAAACGAGAATAAAAAGTATTTAGCTCATCTGGGAGAGAGGCAGCGGTGTTCACAGCAGAGTTTTTATTTCCTTTAAAGTCTGTGATGATATTAATTCCCTGCCACATGCTTCTAGAGTAGGTGGTGTTAAACTGTCCTTCAATCTTGTTCCTGTACTGGTGTTTTGCTGCTCTTTGCGGAGGGCATAACTGGCTTGTTTATGCTCCTCCACGTTCCCGGAATTAAAGCGGAGGTCCGCGCATTAAGTGCTGCACGAACATAGCTATTAATCCAAGGATTCTGGTTGGGGTAGATCCATATTTTTTTGGTTGGAACAACATCCTCTACGCATTTTCTGATGAAACAAGTTACGCTATCAGCGTAATGCTCGATGTCATCATCAGAGGCGGACCGGAACATCTCCCAGTCCGTGCGATCAAAACAGTCTTGTAGCGTAGAATCTGATTGGTCCAACCAGCACTGGAACGTTCTGAGGGCGGGTGCTTCCTGTTTCAGTTTCTGCTTGTAAGCGGGCAGAAGCAGAATGGATGGTCAGATTTGCCAAACGGTGGGCGGGGGAGGGATTTGTTGCCGTCCCAGAAGGGGGAGTAGCAATGGTCCAAAACCCGGTCCCCTCGTGTTGAAACTGATGTGTTGTTAGTATTTTGGTGCTATTGACTTGAAGTTGGCTTTGTTAAAGTCCCTGGTCACAATGAACGCAGCCTCAGGGTGCGCGGCTTCCTGGTTGCTTATACTCCCATACAGTTCCTTGAGTGCCCGGTCTGTGTCGGCTTGTGGCGGGATGTACACAGCTGTGATAATGACCGCTGTGAATTCCCTCGGTAGCCAGAATGGATTGAGAAATTCCTGATCAGGAGAGCAGAAAAACTTGATAGAATTTACATTCCTCTGATCACACCAGGATTTGTTGATCATAAAACATACACCACCACCTCTGCTTTTACCTGAGAGGTCTTTCGCTCTGTCCGCTCGGTGCACGGAGAACCCCGCGAGTCTGGAATCTCCGCAGACATCCAAGTTTCCATAAGGCAGATAATGCAGTAGTCCCTCGTCTCTCGTTGGAAAGAGATCCACGCTCTCAGCTCGCAGAGCTTGTTGTCCAGAGACTGAACATTTGCCAGTAGAATACTGGGTAGCGGGGGTCGATTTGCGCGGTGTCTTACTCTGATGAGAACGCCGGATCTATTTCCCCTTTTCCTTCTTAATTTCCGCGGCTGGGCTGTCCAGACAAAGGGCTCCGCTGACGTGTTTGTAAACAGCGGGTCGGCATTGAGGAATTTGAAGTCTGGTTTATGGTGTGTAATTGCAGAACCAATGTCCAAAAGTGTTTGTCTGTCATAGACAATAAGGCAGACAACATCCAAGACAAAAAAACATAAGAATTGTAAACAAAACAAACAAAAAACTACAATGTTGCTTTGCTTTAGCTTTGATATTGGTGCGCATTTGTCGTGACATTGTTTCCACAACCTTATGCAACATCACAACATTTATTTCCATCCAGAGTTGCATTAATTTTTGGCTGAGCACATCCCAAAGACTTTCTATGGAGTTAATGCTCCTTGAACCACTCTTTCACAATTCGAGCCCGATGAATCTTGGCATTGTCGTCCTGGAATATGCCCATGCTGTCAGGGAAGAAAAAATCCATTGATGGGATAACCTGGTCATTCAGTACATTCAAGTAGTCAGCTGACTTCATTTTATTGCCGAATAATGTTGCTGAGCCTCGACCTGACCAATTGAAGCAACCCCAGATCATAACACTGCCTCCAGAGACTTGTACAGTGGGCACTATGCATAACGGGTGCCCTCATGTGCTTTTCTTCTTACCCTGATGCACTCATCGCTTTGGAATAGGGTAAATCTGGACTCATCAGACCACATGACCTTTTTCCATCACTCCACAGTCCAATCTTTATGCTCCCTAGCAAACTGAAGTCATTTTTTTCCGATTAGTTTCACTAACAAGTGGCTTTCTTGTGGCCACACAGCTGTTTAGTCCCAATCCTGTAAGTTCTTGTCACATTGTGTGTGTGGAAATGCTCTTACTTTCACAGTTAAACATAGAACCTAACCTAACCCTTGCCTCTTATGAAACACAGAAACCATTTGGCATTTTTACATTTTCTAAAAAACATTGTTTAGTATGGGACACTATGGATGTCCTCATAAACCACCTTTATAGCATAATACCCTCATAACGACTAGTGTATAATCTAAAAAAAATGCCTCTTAAACCACCAAAACCAAAACACACACACCACACACACGCACACACAAACACATCACACACACACACACACACACACACACACACACACACACACACAAACACTCACATGTTGGTGCAGCTATCATTATGAGGACTCTCCATAGTCATAATGATTTTTATACTGTACAAACTATAGATTCTATCCCCTAACCCTACCCCTACCCCTAAACCTAACCCTCACAAAAAACTTTCTGCATTTTTACATTTTCAATAAAACATCATTTAATATGTCATTTCCCTTGTGAGGACCGCTGGCTGGAACCCACAAGGATAGTAAAACCTGTACACACATACAGACACTCATAAGCACACACATACACTCACACACACTCACACACACATACAGGAACTCACACACACACACTTGCACACACTCATACACGCACATCACACAGACACACACGCAAACACACACTTACACACACTTACACACACACACTCACACACAAACACACATCACAAACTCACTCACACACACACACTTGCACACACTCATACACGCACATCACACAGACACACTCACAAACACACACTCACACACTTGCACACACTCATACACGCACATCACACAGACACACACGCAAACACACACTCACACACTCGCACACACTCATACACGCACATCACACAGACACACACGCAAACACACACACAAACACACATCACAAACTCACTCACGCACACACACACTTACAAAAACATACTCAAACACAAACTCACACACACACACACTCTCACACACATCACACACACACTCACACACACTCTTACACAAACAAAAACACACTCAAACTCGAACACACTCACAAACACACACTCACACAAACATTTACACAAACACTCACACAAACATTCACACTCACATACACGCACACACGCACGCACTCACAAACACACTCATACACACATACACTCACTCACAAATACACACACGCTAACACAAACACACACACTCACACACACAAACACACACACAGGAAGTGTCTGTCTAACCAGCCGTCCGTCCGTCTGTGTGCGTGTGTTTCCTGTGCTCATCAGATGGTGGCGCTGGTGTGCTGTTGTGTTCTCTGTAACAGCCTGAAGGTTTCTCTCTACTCATCTCCACACGTCTACTGATGAAGGAATGAACCACATGTGACTGAAGCTTCACACACTGTTTACTGCTGTTACACTTCATTAAATGGTCCTAATTCATTTTGTTTTGCTATATGGTTAAAACCTTTTTACATTTCTTATAGTTTTCTTACTGTAATAAAATAAAGACACTTACAACCTGTGTTTAATGAATCAGACGTCTAATGGACACACAGCCGTGGTGAATGGGCTGCAAGGTCAGGAGTGAACCCATTACAGTTACAACAAAACTTTAGTGAATATTTGAAGGTGAATAGACATTGTTTCACTGAATGTAAAGAGTTTTACTGTAAAGGTTTTTTATTATTTCAATGTTTATAAACATCTATGGTTTAATAAAAAAATAAATAAAAATACATATTGAGCCTAAACATAAATCTAATAAATGTACGTTATATTAAGATCAATGTAAAAATGAATGACGCCCTGCATTTGAAATTTCTGAGGGGCTCACGTTAATCACATTAATCACCATAACAATGCAAAAATAACAGATTGAGTTCTATGATCACTTTCTGAAGGACAAAATGACCTGCATAACCCTAAAAACATACCAAACATTCCAAATAATATCTACACCTGTTTACCTTGCAAGAAAGTATTGAAAAGATACAGAGAAATACACTAGTGGTGATCCATGAGGGAATATTCAGTGGAGGCTGATATGTAAATCAATCGATTGATCAAGCCAATGAAAGAAATCTTTTTTTTACTGATAATTCTGTTCCTGTACACAGACGATCTCTTCCTGATATATATATATATATATATATACATATACACACACACACTTGTAAATATCTAAATTACACCATATGTAAATAAGCAAATTTATGTAACTTCACATGCGTGACTTTACATGACTTGAATATCACGTCATGACAATAATAACCAGTAGATGGCTGCAGAGACTGTGTGGTCTGACTGTCCATTATAACTTCATATTTGATTTTCTAATTTTATATTTAGATTAGATTATCACTCATTTTGCATTAGGATATATATTTAGGATTTTTTTTAAACTATTTATCAAAGTTGAGCATTTTTTGTTTTGAAATGTCTGTTTTTGCAATAATGTGATATTACTGTATGTTTACAGTCAAACCTGACCATGATGTTACAAAGAGAAGACAGAATAAGCATTTTGAATATCAAAAATTCAAAAATTTGCTCTGTGTCATAGTCTCACAAATTAATTGATGTCAAGTCATTTTTTATTTGTACAGTGCTTTTCACAGCACACATCATTTCAAAGCAGCTTTACAGAAAAGCATGCATTAACAGACAATGAAACTGTAATATCTATAAAGTCTAGAGTCATCATTGTGTAGTTTGATTAAATATGATTGTAAATTGTGTATAAAAATAAATAATTAAATAATAATTGTATTTATAACCCCAGTGAGCAAGCTGAAGATGACTGTGGCGAGGAACACAAAACTCCATAAGATGTTGGTTCTGTTGGGCCTGTTTTTTACAGTTCACATAAAAGTCAAGTCATTTTTATTTGTATAGTGCTTTTCACAACTCACATCATCACATACAATACAACACATAGAGACTGTATCACCTAGATATCACATAGAGACCGTGTCTGTTCCCTGAACTACCAAACACAAAACCCTCATTAAATCATTTAGAAAAAAAATTAAGGTAAAAAAAAAAATATAGGGCTACTAAACATTAGATCTCTTTCTACCAAAGCACTGATTGTAAATGAAATTATTACAGATCATAGTTTGGATGCGCTCTGTTTGACTGAAACCTGGATTAAACCGGATGAATATATTAGTTTAAATGAATCTACTCCCCCAGGTTATTGTTATAAAAATGAGACTCGTCTGAAGGGTCGAGGAGGAGGTGTTGCTACAATTTGTAGTGAAGTTTCTGGTGTTACTCAGAGGACAGGATATAAGTTTATGTCTTTTGAACTAATAATGTTTAATATGACACCATCAGATATAAATAAAAAATCTCTGTCATCTTTTGCCCTTGCTACAGTATATAGATCACCCGGGCCGTATTCTGATTTCCTTGGCGAATTTGCAAATTTTTTAATCAGATCTAGTAGTTAATGTAGATAGAGCTTTAATTGAATATTTTCAGACTGATAATGAAAATGACACATTGGGATTAGCATTTATCGATATTCTCAACTCGCTTGGAGTCAGACAAAATGTGACAGGACCAACTCATCCTCATAATCATACGCTTGAATTAATTCTATCATATGGAGTTGATGTTGATACTATAGAAATTCTACCGCAGAGCGATGATATCTCAGATCATTACCTTGTCTCTTGTTTGCTGCGATCAGCTAATGCCACTCAATCTACACCACACTATCGTTCAGGTAGAACTATTATTTCGACCACTAAAGATAGCTTCACTATTAATCTTCCAGATTTATCTCATATAATCAGACCCCCTTCGATTAAAGAAAATTAAAGGAAAAAGCCCTGCAGCGTAGTGCAATGATCACACTCATGCTCTCAATAGAGCAGCTCAGAAAATGGCGTGCAAGTAAAATAATACAAAATTAAAGGTATTTCACGGTGCATGGAAGGATAGTGTCTGTAGCTACAGACAGGCACTAAAAGCTGCCAGGTCAGCTCATTGTAACAAACTCATAGAAAATAACCACAACAATCCTAGGTGTTCATTCAGTACTGTGGATAAATTGGTTAGGAATAAAGCCTCAAGTGAACCAGATATTCCGTCGCAGCACAACAGTAATGACCTCATGAATTAATTTACTGATAAAATTGAAATAATCAGAAATAAAATTGGAATTATGCAATCATCTGTCACATTACCTCAGAAAACAGTGTCTCATAATTTTCCTCACGTGCGACTTCAATCCTTCGCTGTCATAGGTCATGAAGAGCTAACAAAACTTATCGAAACATCAAAAGCCACAACATGTATGTTAGATCCAGTACCAACTACATTTACATTTTACATTTATTCATTTGGCAGATGCTTTTATCCAAAGCAGTTTACAAAAGAGGAACACATAAGTGAATCATCTTAAGGAGACAGTGGTATGAAAAGTGCCATATTACAAAGTTTCACTAGCATCAGAATAGTATTCAAAACAGATTAAAGTGCAACAAGGAAATTATTATTATTATTTTTTATTTATATTTTTTTAGTGACTGGTTAAGTGCTCATGGAAAAAATGTGTTTTTAGCCGTTTTTTGAAGACAGAAAGTGAGTCAGCTTCACGGATGTAGTTGGGAAGGTCATTCCACCAATGTGGTATGATGAAGCCGAAAGTCCGGGAAAGTGTTTTGGTGCCTCTTTGTGTTGGTACAATAAGGCGAAGTTCCTTAGATGACTGCAGGCTTCAAGTGGGTGCGTAGCTCTGCAGAAATAGGGTTTTTAGGTATGCTGGAGCAGACCCAGTGACTGTTTGTATGCCAGCATCAGAACCTTGAACTTGATACACTATATTGCCAAAAGTATTCACTCATTTGCCTTTAGACGCATATGAACTTAAGTGACATCCCATTCTTAATCCATAGGGTTTAATATGACGTCGGCCCACCCTTTGCAGCTATAACAGCTTCAACTCTTCTGGGAAGGCTTTCCACAAGGTTTAGGAGTGTGTTTATGGGCATTTTTGACCATTCTTCCAGAAGCACATTTGTGAGGTCAGACACTGATGTTGGACAAGAAGGCCTGGCTCGCAGTCTTCGCTCTAATTCATCCCTCTAATTCATCCCAAAGGTGCTCTATCGGGTTGAGGTCAGGACTCTGTGCAGGCCAGTCAAGTTCTTCCACACCAAACTCGCTCATCCATGTCTTTATGGACCTTGCTTTGTGCACTGGTGAGCAGTCATGTTGGAACAGGAAGGGGCCATCCCCAAACTGTTCCCACAAAGTTGGGAGCATGGAATTGTCCAAAATCTCTTGGTATGCTGAAGCATTCAGAGTTCCTTTCACTGGAACTAAGGGGCCAAGCCCAGCTCCTGAAAAACAAGCCCACACCATAATCCCCCCTCCACCAAACTTCACAGTTGGCACAATGCAGTCAGACAAGTACCATTCTCCTGGCAACCGCCAAACCCAGACTCATCCATCAGATTGCCAGATGGAGAAGCGTGATTCGTCACTCCAGAGAACACGTCTCCACTGCTCTAGAGTCCAGTGGCGGCATGCTTTACACCACTGCATCCGACGCTTTGCATTGCACTTGGTGATGTATGGCTTGGATGCAGCTGCTCGGCCATGGAAACCCATTCCATGAAGCTCTCTACGCACTGTTCTTGAGCTAATCTGAAGGCCACATGAACTTTGGAGGTCTGTAGCGATTGACTCTGCAGAAAGTTGGCGACCTCTGCGCACTATGCGCCTCAGCAACCGCTGACCCCGCTCTGTCATTTTACGTGGCCTACCACTTCGTGGCTGAGTTGCTGTCATTCCCAAACGCTTCCACTTTGTTATAATACCACTGACAGTTGACTGTGGAATATTTAGTAGCAAGGAAATTTCACAACTGGACTTGTTGCACAGGTGGCATCCTATCACAGTACCATGCTGGAATTCACTGAGCTCCTGAGAGCGGCCCATTCTTTCACAAATGTTTGTAGAAGCAGTCTGCATGCCTAGGTGCTTCATTTTATACACCTGTGGCCATGGAAGTGATTGGAACACCTGAATTCAATTATTTGGATGGGTGAGCGAATACTTTTGGCAATATAGTGTACGTGCATCAACCGGCAGCCAGTGAAGAGAGACAAGAGGTGGTGTAACACGCGCTCTCTTTGGTTGATTAAAGACCAGATGTGCTGCTGCATTCTGGATCATTTGCAGGGGTCTAATTGCACATACAGGGAGGCCTGCAATGAGAGCATTACAGTAGTCCAGTCTAGATATGACAAGTCACTGAACAAGAAGTTGTGTGGCATGTTCAGAGAGGAAGGGTCTTATCTTCTTGATATTGTAGAGTGTAAATCTACATGATCTTGCGGTCGTTTAGATGTGGTCTGTGAAATTTAGATTGTTATCGATGGTTACCCCTAGATTTCTGACCGTTTTGGAAGGCGTTACTGTAGTTGCACCCAGCTGCACGGTCATGTTGTGTTCAACAGCAGGGTTGGCTGGAAAGACAAGGAGTTTGGTCTTGGCTGGGTTAAGTTGCAGGTGGTGTTCCTTCATCCAGGCAGAGATTCAAGCAGTCACTGTGGTGTCGTTGGGCTGGGAAGACAAGTAGAGTTGCGTGTCATCAGCATAGCAGTGGTAAGAGAAACCATGTGCCTGAATGATGGGTCCCAGTGATGTTGTGTATATAGAGAAGAGAAGTGGCCCAAGCACTGAGCCCTGAGGTACCCCAGTAAGTAGCTGATGTGACTTGGACACCTCACCTCTCCAGGCTACTTTGAAGGACCTACCTGAGAGATAGGAATTAAACCAGTCAAGCACAGTTCCTGTGATGCCAAGCTAAGAGAGGGTGGAGAGTAAGATCTGATCGTTGACTGTGTCGAAGGCTGCAGAAAGGTCCAGTAGAATCAGGATGGATGATCTGGATTCAGCTTTCGCCTGTCTCAGCAGCTCAGTGACAGACAGCAGGGCAGTCTCGGTGGAGTGTCCACTTTTGGCCTGACTGATTGTCATCCAGCAGCTTGTTCCGTGAGAGATAGGTAGAGATTTGATTGTAAACTGCCCTTATAAGTGTTTTTGCCATGAATGGGATGAGAGAGACTGGTCTGTAGTGTTCTACTTGTGTGGGGTTAAGTGTTAAGTTTCTTCAGCAGCGGGGTTACTCGATCCTGCTTAAATGTAGTGGGGAAAGTGCCTGTAAGTAGAGATGTGTTAATTATGTGAGTGAGTGCAGGTAAGATGGACGGAGAGATGGCTTGGAGAAGGTGAGAAGGAATGGGGTCAAGGGAACAGGTGGTGGGGTGGTTGAAGAGGAGTTTAGAGACCTTAGTGTCAGTCAGAGGAGAGAACATAGAGACAGAGGGGTTGCATACAGGAAACTGGTGTTTGACAGGGTGAGGTGCTGAGAATGTATTGCTGATGGTTGTAACCTTATTAGTAAAAAATGTGGCGAAGACATCTGCTGTCAGTGATGTGTCAAGCGGTGGAGGGGGAGGACAGAGAAGTATGTTGAATGTTCTAAACAAGTTGCGAGTGTCTGTGGTGCTGTTTATCTTGTTCTGGTAGTAGGAAGTTTTTGCAGATTTAACGTTATCTGAAAAAGTTGCAAGCAGAGACTGATACTTACCCAGATCCGTTGGATCTTTAGATTTCCGCCATCTCCTCTCAGCTGCCCTGAGGTCAGTCCGATGTTCACGAAGGACGTCAGAGAGCCAGGGGCTGGGTGGTGTAGCACGTGTTGGCCTTGAGGAGAGAGGACAGATGTTGTCTAGACAGGTTGTTAAAGTAGAGCTTAGTGTGTCTGTGGCAGTGTTTACATCAAGCTTGGAAAATACATTTAGTGTGGGAAGAGAGGTAGAGACAGCAGTGGAAAGGCAAGAGGGTGAAAGAGAAAGGAGGTTACGGTGAAATGAAACCAAAGGTGGAGTCTGTTTTAATGTAGATGGGAGAGTCATGTTGAATTGAACAAAGCAGTGATCAGAGACATGTAAAGGAGTAACAAGAATATTTGAGTTGGTACAGTTACGTATAAAAATGAGGTCCAGCTGATTGCCCAGTCTGTGAGTTGCCATGGTGCTTAGTCTTTTCAAGTCAAATGAGTCCAGAAGAACATTCAGTTCAGTGGCCTGGGACTTGTCTTGGTGTATGTTGAAATCACCAAGAACCACAAGTGGCTTACTATCTTCCGGCAAGGAGGACAGCAGGACATGCAACTCCTCAAGAATGTTTGCCAGCTGACCTGGAGGGCAATAAATGACAACAACATGTATTTTTGTGGATTGCATTGTAGTAATAGCATGGAATTCAAAAGTAGTATTGTTACATAGAGAAGAGTGTGGTGAAAAAGTCCAGTTGTCATGAATGAGCAAACCTGTTCCCCCACCCCTACCGGTGTGTTGAGGGGTGTGAGAGAAGGAAAAGTTGTTGGAGAGATCAGCAGGTGTTGCTGTATCCTCTGGACGTATCTATGTTTCTGTCAGTGCCAGGATGCTGAGGGTGGACTGTGTGGCAAAGGCTGGAATGAAGTCAGCTTTGTTCACAGCTGACTGGCAGTTCCAGAGTCCCACTGAGTAAGAGAGTGGAGCAGGTGCTGAAGTGCAAAGTGGATCGATATCGTGTAAATGGTCTGTAACCGATAACAGGGATGTGCTTGAATGCATATGTTATTCGTGAAGTAGACATGTTAGTATGTACAAGGAAAATAAGAAAAGAGATAAAATTAAAAGATACTTAAGTGCTATGGAGAGTGGCACCTTGTCGTGTCCTTGCTTGGTAGACTCACACAGGTAGACTTGCTGGTCTTTACACAAGTAGGTGTTCACATGAGGAGGGCTTTACACGAGGGCTGCTGCTGCCGCTTCCACGTCAGCATTCACTTCAAATATATACACAATGCTAATGAGCCGTACATTGAAAAAAACAGGAAATGCATTAATGCTACTTAGCACAAAGCTAGTCACGTGGGAAAATGAAACTACGGGTAGCGCAAGGTGAACAGTGCGAGAACAAATGCGACTTCAGTACACCACAAATAAATTATGCTACACTTTAGCAATAAATAATACTCTAAAACAAGTGAAACACTGTTTATAGACACTATAAACAATGATTGTTTACACACACTGGACAAACAACTCTAAATCTAGCAGTGAATACCCTGGGACAAGTCAAAACAACATAGCACACACACCAACACGTTTAAGCGATGCAAGTTCAAGCCAGTAAACAAACAGCACAAGTCTAGCAATGAATACTACTCTAATAATAATAATAATGTTATTTATTTATCACACATTTTATGTTTTGCACATATACAGTGAAATTCTTTTTTTCACATATCCCAGCTAAGCTGGGGTCAGAGTGCAGGGTCAGCCATGATATGGTGCCCCTGGAGCAGATAGGGTCAAGGGCCTTGCTCAAGGGCCCAACAGTGGCATCTTGGCAGTGCTGGGGTTTGAACCCCCAACCTTCTGATCAGTAAACTGCCCCCTCTACAACAAAGTAAAACAATGAAGTAAACACACTTACACACAACTGCAGACTTCTGTAGATAAATCAGTAAGCTCTTAATAGAGGTATTCCCTGTAATCTCAGAACCTCTTATTATTATTATTAACTCCTCGCTATCCTTAGGACATGTCCCAAGAAACTTTAAAATGGCATTTATCAAACCACTTATTAAGAAGCCACAACATGATCCTGGAGAATTGGCTAATTATAGGCCGATTTCAAATCTCCCGTTTATGTCAAAAATACTAGAAAAGGCTATGTCCTCCCAATTATGTTAATTTCTACAGAGAAATAGTATATATGAACAATTTCAGTCAGGATTTAGGCCACATTACAGTACAGAGACTGCACTTATCAGAGTTGCAAATGACTTGCTCTTATCATCTGATCGCGGCTGCATTTCACTTCTAGTGCTTTTAGATCTTAGTGCTGCCTTCGACACAATAGATCACGACATTCTCTTGAGTAGGCTGGAGAATTATTTTGGCATTTGTGGACTTGCATTAGCATGGTTTAGGTCCTATTTAGAAGACAGCTACCACTTTGTGCAAATGAGGAATTGTCAAATCAAAGTTAAGCATGGAGTGCCACAGGGATCAGTTTTAGGGCCTCTGCTTTTCTCCTTATATATGCTTCCCCTCTGAGATATTATCAGGAATCGTGGAATAAGTTTCCACTGTTATGCCGACGATACCCAACTTTATATTTCTTCGAAACCTGAGGAAATTCTCCAAATTAGCAGAGTGTATCAATTAAATCAAAGATTGGATGGCCAGAAATTTCCTTCTACTCAATTCCGACAAAACAGAGGTACTAGTTACTGGACCAAAAACCTCTAAAAATAAGTAGCTAAATTACAATTTGACTCTCAATGGATGTACTGTTACATCGTCTTCAACAGCGAAGAACTTAGGTGTTATATTTGATAGCAAAATGTCATTTGAAAATCAAATTTCCAATGTTTGTAGAACAGCATTCTTCCACCTCAGAAATATTGCTCAGTTACAACACATGCTCTCTGTTGCTGATGCTGAAAAACAAATTAATGTGTTCATGACCACAAGACTAGATTATTGTAATGCATTACTGGGAGGATGTCCAGCAAGTTCAGTAAATAAACTTCAATTGGTTCGAAATGCAGCAGCCAGAGTGCTGACTGGAACCAAGAAATATGATCATATTAGCCCCATTTTATCATCGTTGCAATGGCTACCTGTTAAATTTCATATTAATTTTAAAATTCTGTTAACTACGTACAAAGCTTTGAATGGACTAGCTCCACAGTACTTAAGTGACCACGCTATATTCCATCACATTCATTACGATCGCAAAACTCTGGCCTGTTAATAGTTCTTAGAATATCTTTTTTTTTTTTATTATTAACAATTTTTATTGATTCCTTTCAAAAACAAAAACAAAAAGGTTGCAACACACACATCCAAAACCACTAGTCTCTCTCCGCTGCCCCTTCCCGAGAGCCTTCCAAGAAGGCTAAATAGCTGCCCCATTTCCTGTTGTACAAATTCTGGTTGCCTAGCCTTCTACATGCTATCTCCTCAAATGCCATTACCCTGCCCATCTCCGTGTACCACTCCTGAAATGAGGGCACTCCAGCCGACTTCCATCCCCTAAGGATGACCTGTCTACCGATCATAACACTGGCTAGAACCCAATTTTTAATGTATTTATCCCCTATATTAATGACCGCCCCATCACCTAAAATACAGAGTCTGGGGCAAAATGAAATATGAGTGCCCAGTACGTCACACATAAAACTCTGAACCCTCAACCAAAATTCTTGGATCTTAACACACCACCAAAAAACATGGGTTGTGTAACCATCTTCTGATTGCATCGCCAGCAGGTGGGTGTCTTTAAGACCAAGCCTATACAATCTAGAGGGGGTCCAATAGAATCAATGTAGAATCTTAAATTGCATAAGGCACACCCTTGCATCCCTAGATGTAGACTTGATGTTTTTTAGAATCCTAGCCCACACTCCCTCCTCCAATTCCAAGTTTAAATCTTTCTACCATAATCTCTTGAGAGGAGTTGCAGCTCCGTCCCCCAGACTCTGAATTAGCAGGGAGTAATACACTGATGCCTCATGACCTTTTCCAAAAGCAGTAATCACCACTCCTAGAGAATCTGCCGCTTTAGGGGGGTGTGTGCTACTCCCAAAAATAGTGCAGAGCAGGTGGCGCAGCTGTAAATACCTAAAGAATTGAGACTTGGAGATCCCAAAATGCTGAACCATATTTTCAAAGGATCTCAATACTCCACTCTCATATAGGTCACTAAGCGTATTAACCTCCCTCACAATCCACTCTGTCCAGCAGAAAGGGGACTTATTAATACATAACTTTAGGTTCAGACTTACGCTCGAAGCAACATTTAAATAAATGTCCGAATTAAACACTCTGGATACTTTTGTCCATACCACGTGTAAATGCGAGACAACAGTGTGACTTAACTTCTCCGGTTAGTTTGATAGAAAGGCTTTGCAATGTTGAAATAGGGGCAAGAACTACCTGTTCAATACAAAACCAGGGAGGGGCTCTCTCAGGTGGAAGTGACCAATGAGCCAAATGTCTGAGACCGAATGCATAATAATAAAACAAAATCTTGGGTAGGCCTAGTCCACCTTTGTAAATCGGCCTATGCTAAATTGCATAAATTACATGCTGAAATGTAATCTGGGATGTTTACCATTCCAAATGAAGGACTTCGCTATGCTATAAAATTGCTTGAAATAAGAGAGGGGGACATCTACAGGGAGAGATTGTAACAGGTAGTTGAATTTTGGAATACAATTAATTTTATAACATTAAACTTCCCAATCATCGATAAATGTAATGAAGCCCACCTGCTCACATCACTCAAAAACCTTTTTATTAAAGGGTCAAAATTAACTCTAACTAAATCAAACAGATTTGCTGGAAATAAAATATCCAAATACTTAATGCCCTGTTTGGGCCACTGGAAGACACCCTGCTGAAAAGACGTTACTGGGCAGTACGCTGACAGAGCCAAAGCTTCGGATTTAGACCAATTAACTCTGTATCCTGAGAAATTAGAAAAGGAATTAATAATTCTGTGGAGGCAAGGCATAGATCTAGAAGGGTCGGAGATGAATAATAAAACATAATCTGCGTAAAACAAAAGCTTATGCGCCACACCTCCTGCCATCACCCCTGGAAAATTAACCTCCTTTCTTATCGCGGCTGCTAATGGTTCCAGGGCAAGACAGAACAATAATGGGGAAAGAGGGCAACCCTGCCAGGTGCCCCTATCCAGAGTATAATAATCTGAAATGTATCCATTCATTTGTACCGCTGCTACCGGGTGTCTATAAAGTAACTTAATCCATCCAAAAAAAGTATTCCCGAATCCATACATTTCCAAAATTTTAAAAAGATAATCCCATTCTACCATATCAAAAGCCTTTTCAGCATCAAGTGAGTTGGCATCGACCAGACTCTGATCATTCACCACTGACCACATGATATTGATGAAACGCCAAAATGTTATAAGAAGACGAAGACATGGAACTATAGTGATCAAGATAGAATTCTTTAAAAGCATTATTGATATCAATGCCCAAGGTAAATATTTCACCACCAGCAGATATCTCTGAGGGAATGGTATAAAAAGACTCTCTCTCTTTTATATATCTAGACAGAGTTTCCCTGCCTTGTCCCCCAACTCAAAGTACGACTGTCTTGCCCTGAATAGCCAAAACTCCACCTACTGTGACAAAATAGTATTATATTTGTATTTCAATCAGGTCAATTCCCTGAGGCCATTAGACGACATTCGGCACTTCAGCTTTTCCTCTGCACTTTTAATATTCCCTTCCAATTCCACGAGTTCTTGTGCTTTGGATTTTTTTGGTGAATGAGGCATACTGTATGATCCGGCCCCTAAGAACCTTTGGAAGTGCCTCCAGAGCCATGCACACAGAGGATACTGAGGACCAGTTGGTCTCCATATAGACATTGATTTCAGCCTTTAGCATTTGTTGGAATTCAGGATTTTGCAAAAGTGTTGAACTGTGAAGCACCTCACTGATCTCTGACTGCATCACCTTGGTCTAATGATGGACTACACTCTTAAAATGGAATAGACTATCAATAAATTGCCAACAAATGCCTCCATCAGCCAAATTCAGGAAAATGCATCTATATGAACTTCTGCAGTTAATCCAGGATGAACTTCAAAGACATTAGTCATAAATCCTATAGTTCTTACAAAATATTTGTTTAAACACTGGCCCTTAACACTTACTTAGTTTAATAATTTTACACAATGACTTGCACTGCACATTGGCATTATATTCATGCTGTTAGCCAGAGGGGAACTGGCCCCCACAGTGAGTCTGGTTTCTCCCAAGGTTATTTTTCTCCATTAACCAACATCTTATGGAGTTTTGTGTTCCTCGCCACAGTCGCCTTCGGCTTGTTCACTGGGTTTCTAAATACAATTATTATTTAATTACTTATTTTTATACACACTTCATAATCGTATTTAATCAAACTACACAATGATGACTCTAAGACATTATAGATATTACAGTTTTGCATTTTCTGTTAATGCATGATTTTCTGGAAAGCTGCTTTGAAACGATGTGTGTTGTGAAAAGCGCTATACAAATAAAAATGACGACTTGACTTTACCTGGAAACATTCTCGAAAAAAAAATGTATCAGGTATTTTCATAACATTTCCACAGCTTTTATTTTGGTGGCATAAAATGCAAGACACACGTATGGGTTAGGTTTAGCTCTCTAAACCTAACCCTAACCCTAAGGATGATTGGTAAACTTGGTAAACTAGTGATTGGTAAAAAAAAAAAAAGTGCAGTTTACTGCACATCTTTGTTATGTTATGTTTGATAAAGATATAGAGCAGAACTGTGTGTGTGTGTGTGTGTGTGTGTGTGTGTGTGTGTGTGTGTGTCAAACTCTGTGTCTGTAGTAGTCATCGTACGGTTGGTTGATGTTTGTGGTTGTTGGTCGTGGGATGCTGTAATCTTTCTCAGCGCTGATCTCCTGAAACATTCAAGCACACAACAGACTGATCTCTGTGACATCATCACCAATTAACAGCTGAAATATTGTGATTGGATGAACAGAACTCACTGTCATGATGATTCCTTGGGACTTCAAATCAAATCACTTTTTTGTCATACAACCATATACACAAGTGCAATAGTGTGTGAAATTCTTGGGTGCAGTTCCGAGCAACATAGCAGTCGTGACAGTGATGAGACATATACCAATTTACAATAACATCAAATTAACACAACACAATTTAAACATCTGATATACACATAATTACACACAACACAATATACAAATAATAACATACAATGTACATTATACAATACACACAATATAGAATACACATACAATAAAAATAATAATATATAGTATACAGGTGCATCTCAATAAATTAGAATGTCGTGGAAAAGTTCATTTATTTCAGTAATTCAACTCAAATTGTGAAACTTGTGTATTAAATAAATTCAATGCACACAGACTGAAGTAGTTTAAGTCTTTGGTTCTTTTAATTGTGATGATTTTGGCTCACATTTAACAAAAACCCACCAATTCACTATCTCAAAAAATTAGAATACATCATAAGACCAATAAAAAAAACATTTTTAGTGAATTGTTGGCCTTCTGGAAAGTATGTTCATTTACTGTATATGTACTCAATACTTGGTAGGGGCTCCTTTTGCTTTAATTACTGCCTCAATTCGGCGTGGCATGGAGGTGATCAGTTTGTGGCACTGCTGAGGTGGTATGGAAGCCCAGGTTTCTTTGACAGTGGCCTTCAGCTCATCTGCATTTTTTGGTCTCTTGTTTCTCATTTTCCTCTTGACAATACCCCATAGATTCTCTATGGGGTTCAGGTCTGGTGAGTTTGCTGGCCAGTCAAGCACACCAACACCATGGTCATTTAACCAACTTTTGGTGCTTTTGGCAGTGTGGGCAGGTGCCAAATCTTGCTGGAAAATGAAATCAGCATCTTTAAAAAGCTGGTCAGCAGAAGGAAGCATGAAGTGCTCCAAAATTTCTTGGTAAACGGGTGCAGTGACTTTGGTTTTCAAAAAAACACAATGGACCAACACCAGCAGATGACATTGCACCCCAAATCATCACAGACTGTGGAAACTTAACACTGGACTTCAAGCAACTTGGGCTATGAGCTTCTCCACCCTTCCTCCAGACTCTAGGACCTTGGTTTCCAAATGAAATACAAAACTTGCTCTCATCTGAAAAGAGGACTTTGGACCACTGGGCAACAGTCCAGTTCTTCTCCTTAGCCCAGGTAAGATGCCTCTGACGTTGTCTGTGGTTCAGGAGTGGCTTAACAAGAGGAATACAACAACTGTAGCCAAATTCCTTGACACGTCTGTGTGTGGTGGCTCTTAATGCCTTGACCCCAGCCTCAGTCCATTCCTTGTGAAGTTCACCCAAATTCTTGAATCGATTTTGCTTGACAATCCTCATAAGGCTGCGGTTCTCTCAGTTGGTTGTGCATCTTTTTCTTCCACACTTTTTCCTTCCACTCAACTTTCTGTTAACATGCTTGGATACAGCACTCTGTGAACAGCCAATTGGCAATGAATGTTTGTGGCTTACCCTCCTTGTGAAGGGTGTCAATGATTGTCTTCTGGACAACTGTCAGATCAGCAGTCTTCCCCGTGATTGTGTAATCTAGTGAATCAAACTGAGAGATCATTTTGAAGGCTCAGGAAACCTTTGCAGGTGTTTTGAGTTGATTAGCTGATTGGCATGTCACCATATTCTAATTTTTTGAGATAGTGAATTGGTGGGTTTTTGTTAAATGTGAGCCAAAATCATCACAATTAAAAGAACCAAAGACTTAAACTACTTCAGTCTGTGTGCATTGAATTTATTTAATACACGAGTTTCACAATTTGAGTTGAATTACTGAAATAAATGAACTTTTCCATGACATTCTAATTTATTGAGATGCACCTGTATATAAAATGTACAGTGGGTTGTATCGTACTGTATTGACATTCAGGCTGTCGGTTGATAGTTAGTTGCCAGTGTGTTGTTAAGAGAGAATATAATTTATGACAGTCCGGTGTAAGATATAAGAGTAATAAAGTGCAGTGCTGATGTATTTTGATCGTGGGAGATCAAGAGTTCAAAAGTCTGATTGCTTGGGGGAAGAAGCTGTCATGTAGTCGGCTGGTGCAGGTCCTGATGCTGCGATACCACCTGCCTGATGGTAGCAGTGAGAACAGCCCATGGCTCGGGTGGCTGGAGTCTCTGATGATCCTCTGAGCTTTTTTCACACACCGCCTGGTATATACACTATATTGCCAAAAGTATTCGCTCACCTATCCAAATAATTGAATTCAGGTGTTCCAATCACTTCCATGGCCACAGGTTTATAAAATAAGCACCTAGGCATGCAGACTGCTTCTACAAACATTTGTGAAAGAATGGGCCGCTCTCAGGAGCTCAGTGAATTCCAGCATGGTACTGTGATAGGATGCCACCTGTGCAGCAAGTCCAGTCGTGAAATTTCCTCGCTACTAAATATTCCACAGTCAACTGTCAGTGGAAGCGATTGGGAATGACAGCAACTCAGTCACGAAGTGGTAGGCCATGTAAAATGACAGAGTGGGGTCAGCGGATGCAGAGGCGCATAGTGTGCAGAGGTCGCCAACTTTCTGCAGAGTCAGTCGCTACAGACCTCCAAAGTTCATGTGGCCTTCAGATTAGCTAAAGAACAGTGCGTAGAGAGCTTCATGGAATGGGTTTCCATGGCCGAGCAGCTGCATCCAAGCCATACATCACCAAGTGCAATGCAAAGCGTCGGATGCAGTGGTGTACTCTAGAGCAGTGGAGACGCGTTCTCTGGAGTGACGAATCACGCTTCTCCATCTGGCAATCTGTGGATGAGTCTGGGTTTGGCAGTTGCCAGGAGAATGGTACTTGTCTGACTGCATTGTGCCAACTGTGAAGTTTGGTGGAGGGGGGATTATGGTGTGGGCTTGTTTTTCAGGAGCTGGGCTTGGCCCCTTAGTTCCAGTGAAAGGAACTCTGAATGCTTCAGCATACCAAGAGATTTTGGACAATTCCATGCTCCCAACTTTGTGGGAATGGTTTGGGGATGGCCCCTTCCTGTTCCAACATGACTGCGCACCAGTGCACAAAGCAAGGTCCATAAAGACATGGATGAGCGAGTTTGGTGTGGAAGAACTTGACTGGCCTGCACAGAGTCCTGACCTCAACCCGATAGAGCACCTTTGGGATGAATTAGAGCGAAGACTGCGAGCCAGACCTTCTCGTCCAACATCAGTGTCTGACCTCACAAATGCGCTTCTGGAAGAATGGTCAAAAATTCCCATAAACACACTCCTAAACCTTGTGGAAAGTCTTCCCAGAAGAGTTGAAGCTGTTATAGCTGCAAAGGGTGGGCCGACGTCATATTAAACTCTATGGATTAAGAATGGGATGTCACTTAAGTTCATATGCGTCTAAAGGCAGATGAGCGAATACTTTTGGCAATATAGTGTATGTCCTGGAGGGAGGGAAGCTCACCTCCGATGATGTGTCTGGCAGTTTGCACCACCCTTTGCAGGGCTTTGCAGTTGTGGGCAGTGCTATTGCCGTACCAGGAGGAGATGCAGCCAGTCAGGATGCTCTCTACAGTGCTGGTGTAGAACCATGTGAGGATGTGGCGGTTCATTCCAAACTTCCTCAGCTGTCTCAGGAAGAAGAGGTGCTGATGAGCCTTCTTCACAATGGCCTCAGTGTGGATGGACCATGTGAGTTCCTCAGTGATGTGGACACCGAGGAACTTGAAGCTGCTGACTCTCTCCACTAGTGCTCCATTGATGGTGATGGGACTGTGTTCTCTGTCTTTTCTTCTGAAGTCCACCACAAGCTCCTTTGTCTTATTGACGTTGAGGGAGAGGTTGTGCTCCTGACACCAGTGTGTCAGAGTGTGCACCTCCTCTCTGTAGGCTGTTTCATCATTGTCAGTGATCGGACCTACCACCGTCATATCATCAGCAAACTTAATGATGGCATTGGAGCTGTGTGTTGCCACACAGTCATGTGTGTACAGAGAATACAGGAGTGGGCTGAGAACACAGCCCTACGAGGCTCCAGTCTTGAGGGTCAGCGATGAGGAGATGTTGCTGCCCATTCTAACCACCTGGCGTCTGCTTGACAGGAAGTCCAGGATCCAGCTGCACAGTGAGCTGTTTAAGCCAAGAGCCCGGAGTTTCTCATCAAGCTTGGAGGCACTATGGTGTTGAATGCTGAGCTGTAGTCTACAAACAGCATTCTCACATAAGTGTTCTTTTTTTCCAGGTGGGAGAGAGCAGTGTGTATTGTAGATGCAATGGCATCATCAGTGAAGCGGTTGTTGCGGTAGGCAAACTGAAATGGGTCCAGTGATGGAGGCAGCACAGAGCAGATGTAATCTCTGATTAGTCTCTCAAAGCATTTGCTGATGATGGGGGTCAGAGCAACAGGACGCCAGTCATTTAAACAAGTGATTTTGGATTGCTTTGGAACAGGCATAATGGTGGACGTTTTAAAGCATGTGGGGACTACAGACAAAGAGAGGGAAAGGTTGAAAATATCCGTAAAATCACCAGCCAGTTGGTTCGCGCACACTCTGATGATGCGGTCCGGAATGCCATCTGGACCCACGGCTTTGCGGATATTCACCCATCGGAAGGATCGGGTTACATCCGCTACAGAGACGGAGAGTGAACTAACCTCTGTAGCTTCGGCCGCGAGAGCTCTCTCCGTGAGGGCGGTGTTATTTCTCTCGAAACGAGCATAAAAAGTATTTAGCTCATCCAGGAGAGAGGCAGCGGTGTTTATGGCGGAGTTTTTATTCCCTTTAAAGTCCGTGATGATGTTAATTCCCTGCCACATGCTTGCAGAGTTGGTGGTGTCCATCTTCTTCCTGTACTGATGTTTTGCTGTTCTGATAGTTTATCGGAGGGCATAACTGGCTTGTTTATGCTCCTCCATGTTCCCGGAATTAAAAGCGGAGGTCCGCGCATCAAATGCCACGCGAACATCACTATTAATCCAAGGTTTCTGGTTCGGGTAGATCCGTATTGTTTTGCTCGGAACAACGTCCTCTACGCACTTTCTGATGAAACACGTTACGCTATCAGCGTAAAGCTCGATGTCGTCATCAGAGGCAGACCGGAACACGTCTTTACCTGCAACACAAACATGTGACCTTTAACCTGTGACATACATGTGTTTTCTCTTAAATCCTACATAGTCAGCTGCCTACACAGATATGGACAGCATTTTATTAAATTTCCTTTATTGGAAATGTTTCCCTGTTGTGAGACATTAGCTATCCACTATGCATGCCAGGGCCAGTTGCCCTGGGTCAAACCTTTGGGCCAAGCAAGGCCAGGTGGGGAGTGAGGCGGGTTCAATGTCAGAGGCGGAGTTTCACCAAACTCGTACAGGATATGTATCCAGTAAACAACGGTACAGGTTCTGTAAAAAAATTAACAAAAAAATGCAGGAACAGTACAAATCCATTTAAATGCCCAATGAACAAAACGGTTTCCAAAGAAATTACTTTCCATGGTTTTGTGAGTGGAGAGACCACTCGGGACACCATGGCAGTTACAGTCGGTGAGTTGTTATCTCTAATTTATCTTGCTATCTAGCTAATGTTTATATTCCATATAAACTTGATAAACTCTAGATAACTAGATAACATGATACCTCAGCTTGAGCTTCCCTTTTGCATGTGAAATGCACAGGGTGTGTGACGTTGGCACCAGGGTGGCATATTGAGGGCGGGTTTTAGGGAAACGCTGCAGGGCTATTGGTTTGATGGTGGGAATGTAGATTAATTTTGGTGTTATGGCTTGAGGTCCAAGGCTATTGGCCCCAGCTAGCCAGTAAATAGCCCTGGCTCGCACTGGCCCGATAGTGGAAAAGTAGCTACTGTGTGATTGTTGTATTTAAGTTAAGTTTTCAGACCTGTAGCTTGTTTGATTTGTTCCGAAGTGTGGGCTTAAATTCTTACAATGTTGCATTTTCTCCTTGGCTCTGTGTGCTTTCACTTGGCAGCATTTCAAAATGGATCAAAACTGGGTCAATAAAGTCACATGTGAGCAAACTGTCCCTCATTGGTCAGAATGTTTGTGCACTATTCCGGTGTTTAGCTCATAGTGGTGATATACTGGTTAAAACTATATATCAGTAGAAATGTTTGGTACAACATTTCAAGTGTTGTTTATATCGCAGTCATGCAAAACACCGCCGGATGAAGATTAAACAAAGGCTCTGGAGGAGCTAGTTCATCTGATGCTGTCAATAATTATGCAAGAGGATAAACAGCAATTTACCTCACTACCATGACAATTCTTCTGGCATCCCCCCTGTTGCATTTTAATCATTCATAACTAACTTCATTTATTAGGCATTCAAGGGCGCTTTAATGTTTGAGTTGAGTCTGCAGCTCAAGCCCTTTGGGGCAGCAAGCAAATCTGTTGACCTTTATCATATTCAAGGATTTTATGAATATGCCAACTTGTGAATTAGGGGTTTCACTACAATCAGAGAGAAGCTAGCATTCTCAACACAAGTGAACTGTTCCAGAGTTAATTTGAGATCATACTGAAACTACCTCATCCAGGTGGTCTCGGACTGATTGATTTAGTGCGGATCCGAGTGTGATTGTCATGTTCATATATGCCTAAATGAACCTAACTAAAGGATAAAATGCTCCAGGTTCTGAAACAAATGCTCCAAATGAGCCAGGTGTAAAATCGTTCTTAAATTATGACTCTTAGTGTGCAGCAATTATTTGATGCCTATGATGTAAGCCAGCTTTCTGTCAGGAGGAAATGATGGCACAGACAATGTATTAGATTAAACTGTAGTGTATACAATTTTCTGTGTTAAAATACCCTTAATATTCAGATACAACTATTAGTAAGCCATTCACAGGCTTATCTTCTTACTAACCCTAATTTTTGCAATTCTGCTTGGTGGTGCAAAAATTTCACACTTCAGATTTAAATAAAAGGAAGGCCTTCCTTTCTTCCTTCCTTCATTTTTAATTTCCTTCCCTCTTCCCCTCCTTCTTTTGTCTATTTCCTTCTTCCTTTTTTTCAGTGTGTCTTTTTCTATGTTACCTGTCCTTCCATCTGTATTCATCTGGAAGCCGCTGTTGTCTCTTCCTGTTTTCGTGTCTGCTGTGACCACTGCTGGTGTTGTTCTGGGGCTCGTCCACCCTGTGAAGTTCAATGGCAGATCTTTTGTACGTGCTTCATGCTGGCACATGAAGTGGACCTGAGTGAAACCATGCCCCAGCAGCAGCACCCAGCCATTAGCAGTGAGTGCTATGCTAATCACAGGGTCGTCCCAGTTAGGTCTGCGGCCAATTGCTCGGTTCCCATTTGTTAGCAGAGTAATCCACACGGTCCAAATGCACATGCTCAGTAGCAGTGTCAGGACGAGCAATGTCACCTGCAGTTTGGTGTATCGATGCATCTGTTGACAAGTGTAGCTGTAGCTGAAGGTGACGCATGCATCGCAGAGGAAGCACAGGGCCGTCGCCAGCACAGCGGCTAACAGCACCATCACGTAAATCTGCAGCATGGCAAACTCACATGTTCTCTCGTCCCAGATCAATATGAACAGCAGCCACTCCACCATGATGATCACCATAACCAGCGTGAGCGCCACTGTCACACCTGCCTCTCTCTACTCACACACCAGCCCCACACCAATCAAGGCAAGTCCATGAGCGAGCAGAGCACTGAACGCCACGCTGAACAACACCTCGAACAGAAACACCCACACCGGGCACGTCTGCGGTGACAGTGAGATGACAAACAAGAAAGGAAGAGCAAAGATGCCTGCCGTGCCCAGCAAGAACAGCAGCAGTGCCACTGCCGCGCCAACCGGTTGCCCGCATCGATAGGAAGTGCACGCAAGCCACAGCAGCAGGATCGAAGCCAGTATGACGCAGCTCATGAAGCCCAACGCCACTGCCGTCTGCACCACGATGCCCCAAGTGTCACACAGCTGCCAGTACAGCCGATTCAGAGCCGATCCACAGCCCGCAGGCCGTGACCCATTTGACCTCTCTACCCTGACTAGAAACTCCATGGAGATTTGTTGAGCAGAATTGGACGTGTCTGTTTTGGTTGCAGATTTGATAGGCTGCTCCAGATGCAGTTTGCCTGACGTTTATCCTGATAATGATGTGATGAGGAAGAGCAATTATGAAGATTATTTTCTGTTTTCTCTTCTACAATATTTCAATAATCGTCAAAATGATCTACAGGAAACACAGAGTGGCTCAACATATAGTTGATTTTGTTTTACAAATCTTGTCAATCATCACAGAACTATTGTCACATAGAAACATGCAATATGAATGTGTTAGAGGATTGCTAACGAACTGAACCTGAGCCCGACAGGGTTTATATATATATATATATACATATAATATTTTATATAATATTGGCTACATTTATTTAATATATAACATAAATTGTTTTGCCACACACTCTCATTCACAGACCAGCCAGTGGCTGTTCACACTGAACATGTTTTTGTGTGTATCTTCACTGTTTTTCAATAGTTAAAAAAGTAAACACGTGCTGGACGGACACTTCTTAGACTGTCATGTTGTGTCTTGTTGTTTTTCAGCATACTGTGCAGAACCGCCATATTTTTTTAGACACCGTGTCAAGTTAAAAATAACTTAAATATTTATAAGCGCATCTTGAGTGTCACGGATCCACCGGACTCCCTCTCTCACATCACACTCTGCTCCCTCTCCCTCACTCCACACAGCGCTCACTCTCCCCTGAGTTGATCACACACACCTGCACTTCATCAATGTCCAATCAAGGACTCCATAAGAACCCCGCTCTCACTCACAATCATTGTCTGTTCTCATTGTCAGTGTTTCCCCAGAGACTATGGACTCCCTAGTTTGTCTTGACTTACCTGTAATTATATACTAACCTGTTATTGTTCCCCTCATCAGAGTTTAGTGTTAGTTCATCCTTCGTTTGTTCCCCAGCGTTTGGATTCTGATGTTTCCTTTATGTTTCCTGTAAAGATCAAAAGACTTTGAGTTTTCCCTTCATCTGCATATTGTTATATTTCCCTGTTTGGAGTTTACTGCTGTCATACCTGTGTCTGGATTGCCTCACCTGTTTGTTACTCCTCTTGTCCATTCCCTCTGTCAATAAACTCTGCGATTGAGTCCATCTCTCTGCCTCCATGAGTTTCTCCGTGACATTGAGAGACCTGCATTCAGTTTAATTTGTTGCGCTGCGTCAAGCTTGTTTTTAGTCATAAAGATTTTAAGTTCTGGAGAAGTTTAGGTTGCAAAGAGGACTTCATGTGACTGTTACACATTTATCACCCAGCAAAGTTTTAATGATTAATAAACTTTGAACCAATGTTTTTTCCCTTTTGCTCTGGTGTGGTGAGGTGCTGCCGTGTTGTTAATAATGTTGGCTGTGGTGCTTACGTAAATACACACTATTGCAACAAACTGACTTTGTAAAGGTCACTCACTGGGCAAAGGATGGTATCCGGTAGATTGGTGAAGATATCTGCACATTCATCTTTCCTGGCACTTATATTTGTAGCGTCTTAAACAATTTGGTTTTTAGTTTAGACTGAATTTTAGTCCATTATTCATTTAATCTGACTCCAATTGTAAAAGACCTTGAATTTAGGTTGAGATTTTAATTATTATTGATAATTATCTCAATTTTGATACTTTTGATTATTTTAGTTAATTCTATACTTTAAATTGCACTGGTTCAGACGTAATCCTGTTGCTTAGGATCTCGTGCTGGCTGGGTACACGGATCCCATGATCACAAGCTCATCAGTTTTGATCTTTAGCCAGAGGTAAATGACTAATACTATTCAAAATGATTACTACCTCAGCTTACCTATTTCTAAATAGTAGTTTAACTTAGTTCTATAGATCTGTATATACACTTAATGTAATATTATCTCTAGACAGAGGTAAACAACTAAAACTATTTGGAAAAGCCCGACCAACATACCATTACCAAAACAGTAGTTTTATTTAGTTCTATAGTTTCCTATTACACTAGAATAGAGTAATGCTAGCATTAAACAGATGGTATGACCTATACTATTTGGGTGGGTCAATCAACAGTATATTGTCCCAAATAGTACTTTAAGACTTTACAGTCTATTACACTTTAATAAAGCCAAATGGTTAGTTAGAAAGCTAAGATCCCACTTGATGTGCTTCATGCTCCATCAAATACTGCTTCTTAGTATGCACTAACTCTGACAGCAGAATTGTGGTAACATGGATTTTACGTAATCTACTTAAGCCAATAGAAGTCAGAATAGAATCAAGTTTAACAATTTATTAGTCAGGTAAATATGTATCATGCCAATTACATAATGAATAAATTCAGAAATAATCAATACACAACATCCAACCCTCAAAATTGAATCTTAAGAGTAAAAGATGCATACTTGATGTATACTACACAGGGTTCGAAACACACAACATTATGGGGTTCATCTGGCTACAGAATACTTCCGACTACATTGCGAGCTTCCCTTAAATATCCAGACAGAATAAACTTCATCTGCCAATGGTACACAATTGGAATATAGAACTGAACAGAATAATTAACAATGAAGACCCCTCTAAATACCAAATCTTTGTTTTGACTGAGTCTACTGCTGTGAGAATGAGACTATTGTACCAGTCACACTGAGAACTTTTAAATTATATCAAACATGCACAGTCAAATTTTTTGTATACATCGGATATGTTTTTTTATACATACAGATCTTCAGTGGGTTTGAGGTAATTCTGTGTTGAGAGAGAAAGAGAAGGGGGATAATGGAGCAGATGTGGAAGAACAACGAGGGGGGTTTTAGTGTCTCAGGTAGAGATGCTAATTGTGTGATGTTGATTTTCTCACATGTTCTTTGTTTTCTCATGAAGCGTGCTCACTGAGTCCAGACGATTTGGCACTAGGGTTACAACTTGGTTGGAGAAGAAATTATAAAGAGAGAGTGAGCGATTTCATGTTTGGGTCAGTTTGGGCTTGAAATTTGACTGTCCCGGTCGGGTCACATGGTCTCAAGTATGGGTGAAGTTCGGCCTTCAATTTAATGCTCATGGAGACCTCTAGAATGTTTATGAGAGAAAACAATGTACAGACATATAGGTAAAATGTTATCTACATTTACATTTATTCATTTGGCAGACACTTTTATCCAAAGTGACTTACAAAAGAGGAAACTATTCTGAAATTATTAACTTGCTGAAACATAACAGCACTTCTGCTTGTGTGGTAAGAATTATAACTTTTAACCAACTTTAATTTTCTTTATTGTTTATTTATATACTACAATTGCTTTGGCAATATTGTAAATATTAATAATCTTATAGCCAATATTATTTTTTGACTCACTTTGAGAGTTTTATTTTATTTCAAACGATAGTTTTATTTGATTTGTTAATACTGCATTGGTTTTCTCCATTTCCATTACTGTTACTTGACTTATTTTACTTTTACATGTAATTAAACACACTAAACAGAAAGTGAATATTGAGAGTGAGAGATTTATTCTTCTGATAGTTGTGCCGTTGTGACGCGTCTATCAGCGATGTTATCTCACACACTTTAACAAATGTCTTTCCTACTTTTACTCTTTTACACATTTTACATCATTTCTAATTTGAATCAGACTCCTTGCAGCAGAAACTGATAGTTTATTGTCTGATGTTTGACAGATCTCAATTAAAACTCTTAATGACTCATTCATTTAATGTGTATGATAAAATGTATCGTCTGATTGAAGGAAATTCATGAGCAGCAGATTATTAAATAGAGGTATTTGACATAAATTTATAATTTTGTGTCTAACACAATATACACACAGTTTAATATTTTGACCTGATTGTTTATGTTGTTATTAATTTAATTCCTTCAATTAAATTCTTAATTTTTTGTGTGTTATCTGTAAGATATATTGAGATGAAAGTTTCTCACCTGCAGGTCAACGAGTCGAACACCATCAGCTCACTGTAGTCTGTGTGTGTGTGTGTGTGTGTGTGTGTGTGACTGTGTGTGTGTATGTATGTGTGTGTGTGTGTGTGTGTGTGTGTGTGACTGTGTGTATGTATGTGTGTGTGTGTGTGTGTGTGTGTGTGTGTTTGTGTGTGTGTGTGTGTGTGACTGTGTGTATGTATGTGTGTGTGTGTGTGTGTGTGTGTGTGTAATGAGGTGTAGAGGCTGATGGAGATAATGGATTTGTTTCTACTCTTCCTGATTTTCCATTTACTGTATGTTAAACAGCCAGAGGCTAAAGAGCAATCTCTCTCTCTCTATCTCTCTCTCTCACACACACACACACACACACACACACACACACACATTCTGATACACAAATATCATCACGATTCTCAACATGAATCAATCATTTTTTAATAATGTTTTTGTTTTTAATTGAAGGTGTTTTGTATATGATGTTTATTAATATCTTGCATCCTAAAGTGTGATTTCATGAGTTCTGCTGCAGTTTTAATGTTTAATCATATTTACCGTTCTGTTGTGATATCTACTGGGATGTGAAGTTGGGGTGGGGTGGAAATAAGTTGTCGTCATAACGCAAAAGATACAAAATATAATATATTATATAATAATAATAATAATAATAATAATAAAAATAACAATCATATTAATAATAACAATGTCCATTTGTTTGAACCAATCATTTACCATTCAACATCATAACCACACAACAATATCAAGTACAAGAGGTGGGGTCATGGGATGAGAGGGCGGAGTCGAAGGCAGTGACGTCCAGGAGGCGGGGTTTAGATAATGCCGTATTTGGCCAGATCGCTGAGTTCCATATCGCCAAATGCCTCCCATGGACAAACCACAGTGATATCTGTGACGGGACAAACAAACATAATGTGTGTTAGTGTGTGTGTGCGCTGACACAGCTAACCCATTACAGTTAAACATTTGATTGTATTATTGTGTAATACATGGACTAGTTTAATAACTGAACTGAATTAAACTCACCTGTGCCGAGACCCTCCATACCAGGAATATCATCACCGAACCTAAACACAAGACATAAACACATTTAGTGACGGACACATTCACTAATGCAGTGTATGTGTGTGTGTGTGTATGTGTATGTGTGTATATGTGTGTTTGTGTGTGTGTACCCTTTCTGTCCAGGTTTGGGTGCTTTGCTCTTGAATGTACGTGTCTGTCTTTGTTTGAATTTGGGCGGTCCCTTCTTGGGCGTGGTGGGTCCTGCAGCACCGGCGGGTGTGGCCAGAGCACTTCCTGCGGGAGGAGCAGCGTTCATGTCTGCGTTTCCCTGAAACACACACACAGGAAGAGACGTGATGTTTATTATTTGCTCATCTGAGCAATTTATGGTAATCTCAGATTATCACATTAAACTGTCACTCACTGGAGTTAACTTCCTCACAATCCAGAGATTTACACAGCGCACTTTTATTCTGATGTTTGATTGTTTGTGTTGATATCACAGATTAGATCATTATAACACGTGTGTAATTGTGTAGTGATTTACTATAACTCTCTTCTCTCATAATAACATCATTTACACTCAAATCTATATTTCATGTCCATTTATTGATATATTTCAAAAGTGTGATAATATACAGTCAGCTGCTCATTTACATTTAGTTATTTAGCAGAATAAGGAACAGAACAAGTAATTTGTCACACAAAAGTCAACACACTGTCATTCTCACACAATAGTGACTTTACATGATGTGTGTGTGATCAGATTATTATGTCACAATAATCCATATCAAACTCTGTTGTTCACGTTTCCTTCAGCCGCTAATCTCATTAACATAATGGATTTATGAGATTTCCTGCCATCCGGAAGATTATATAACACATGCAGCACAGATTTCAGACAACAACCTGTCTCTCTCTCTCATCTTTCTGTCTCTATATGTCTCTCTCTCTCTCTCTCTCTCTCTCTCTTTGGTGATGGTGAATCTCTGACCGAACATCTTCATTATTTAATAAATTAAATGCTGATCTGATATTGTATATTGTATCATCTTATTTCACTGTGTAACAAATTTTTTATTTTTTTCCTGGGTTGTAAGTCCTTATTGCTTATGCCTCAAAAGTATAGAAAATGGCTATTATTCCCCACAAAATTTGCTTTTGTGACCAGGACAGTGATATTTTGAAATTTACCTATTTCCAATGAGAAAACGGGAGAATTTGTGTCTTTTTGTTCACATAAAGTCAGAAAAAACAACATATGAATCCAAATGAACATGTATTTATACTACAGTAATATTCAAAGCCGTGCTGGTCCATAACGGTAACAAGTTCCCGTCTCTTCCCCTGACTCACTTGGTGCACCTCAAAGAGGATTACAACAGCATCAAGACCTTGCTGGACGCCTTGAAGTATGATGAGTACGGCTGGGAGGTCATAGGAGACTTCAGAATGGTGGCATTCCTGATGGGTCTCCAAGGTGGTTTTACCAAGTTTCCCTGCTATCTTTGCCTTTGGGACACCAAGGCGCACTACCACAGGCGGGACTGGCCACAGCGGACCGAGTTCTCTGTGGGGAGGAACAACGTCAAGTGGGAGCCACTGGTGGACCCCCAGAAGGTGCTGATGCCACCACTGCACATCAAATTGGGCCTTATGAAACAATTTGTCAGAGCTCTAGATAAGGAGTCGGCAGCCTTCAAGTACCTTCAAGACTTCTTCCCTAAGCTGTCTGAGCCAAAGGTCAAAGCCGGTGTCTTCGTCAGACCACAGATAAAGAAGGATTTTGGATTCATATGTTGTTTTTTTCTGACTTTATGTGAACGAAAAGACACAAATTCGCCCATTTTCTCATTGGAAATAGCTTATCATTTCAAAATATCTCTGTCCTGGTCACAAAAGCAAAGTTTGTGGGGAGTAATAGCCATTTTCTATACTTTTGAGGCATAAGCAATTAGGAAATAACACACTACCCAGGAACAAAAATTGTGTTACATAGTGTTTTCAGACCAGATCATAAAGACAGATTTTAGAATTTAAATGTTCCTGTTTTTAAGCACCAGACCACACAACAGAAATAGTGTAGAATATAACCCAGAATAAACAAAACCACAATAAACTAATCATAGACTGAAGTAGACTTCAACAGACAGTGTGTCTTGATATTAATTGTTCAACTGAAACAATAAACAGAGATTAATAAAATAAAATAAAACACACAATGTGATTGTAGATGAGTAAAAGAGTGAAATGTTTACCTGTGTGTCTGTTGCGTGAGTGGTGTTTCTTTCTCTCTCTCTCTCTCTCTCTCTCTCTCTCTCTCTCTCTCTCTCTCTCTGTCTGTCAGTAGAATGAGTCTGTCTCTCTCTCTCTCTACAGCTCTTTTATAGTCTCACTGAAGGTCTCTCCACCAATCAGCTGTCAGCATCCTGATAGGGAAACAAATATTGATTTAAGACTCTGTACAGTTCATTTAGTGTGTGTGTGTGTGTGTGTGTGTGTGTGTGTGTGTGTGTGTGTGTGTGTGTGGTCTTAACACTTTAATCTCAAGGATCTCGTTTCCTGAGAAGATGCATAATCTCTTTGTACACACACAAAAACACACACACACACGAAGACACACAAACAATAATGATTTAGCAAAAAGCATATTTGGTAAATAAATAAATTATAATATATAAAATATAAATCATACAGTCAGTGACAGAAGTAATTTCAAATAAAACTGCACAATAAATTCTATGAGACTTTCCAAACCATCTATTTTTCCACATTTCTGTTACTGTCTTCTATTTTAAATATTGTCTTCATGATCTTTGAATGATCAGGTGGAGTTAATACTGAGACAGTGTTGGGACAACAATCTGATCAGACATGTCCTTTAATGTCGCAACCCTCCATGTGTCTCGACATGAACACACTTACAGTTCCCATTGTCCCATTGTGATTCGTTACAATCATAATCTCTAAAATTTCTAATACAAAATGTACGGAAAAAAATGAAAAAAGCACATCTCGGTCTTCGGTTGAAAATGTTGATGTCTTTAATGTAGTGTAGAAGTGACAAAATTTAGATTGACATGCACACATGAGAAGATCCAAGAGAGGAGGTACAGTTCAAATTGTTTAATTACAAGAGAAGGAATAAACCAGGGTAACAGATTACTGGAGTTTGACCTGACACAGACTGCAGCAGGAGTGCAGAAAATGTGATTAATGACTTCAACCGCTGTCTCCCTCGCTGAAGGCAATTCGGGGAGGGGGATGAAATGAGCCGCCATTGAGAACAGGTCCACTATGGTCATATTGAGCGTGTAGTCATGTGATGGGGAGACCGGTAACAAAATCCATGACTATGTGAGACCAGGGTCTCGAAGGGACTGACAGCGGTTAAAGGAGCCATGCTGGGGGCTGACTGGAGGTCTTACTTGAGGCACAAATGGGACAAGCGGCAACGAACTGTTCAACGTCCTGCGCTTATGAGCTAACGTGCACCTGGGTGCGAGCCATGCCAGGGTGACAGGCAAGATTGGAGAAGTGAACCCATTTTAGGATGTGTGTTTGGACCAATCGCAGAACAAACAATTCGGGCACATCAGGGGGATAGTTATGTCACACAATGCTGAACAGACTTTGGACTCCACCTCCCAGGATACCATGCCCACCACCCGAGAAAGTGGTAGGATGATGTCTGGTGGGACCATGGAGGTCTCGTCTTCAAACCGTCGAGATAAGGCATCGGGCTTGAAATTCTTAGAACCCGGACGGTATGAGAGAGCGAAGTAAAAATGAGCAAAGAAAGTGCCCAGTAAGCCTGTCTAGAATATAGCCGTTTGGCCCTGCAGATATATTCAGGGTTCTTATGATCGGTCCAAACCACGAGAGGTACCCTGAACCCTCTAACCAATAACACCACTCCCCTGAATCCAGCCTGACAGCCAGCAGCTATCTGTTACCCCCGTCAAAATTCTGTTCCGTAGGAGTTAGGCGATGGGATAAAAAGGTGCAAGGATGCATGTTTTCATCCGAGGGGGAGTGTTGAGACAAAACCACCCTGACCTCTGATGCATCCACTTCCACTATGAACTGATAAGAAGGGTCAGGAGTAACTAGAAATAGGGCAGTGGTAAACCTTTTCTTAAAATTTAGAAACGTGGCTTGAGCCCACGGGGACCAACAAAAGTCAGTGCGTGAGGATGTGAGATACGTCAGAGGTGCAGCAACTTGGTTATAGTTGCAGATAAAGCAGTGGTACAAATTGGGAAACCCCAGAAACCTCTGAAAAGACTTATGGGAGTCTGGGTTGGCCAGTCCGAGACAGCACTAACCTTAGCAGGGTCCATGCGAATCACCTCGGTCGAAAGGATGAACTCCAGGAACGGAACCAATTGTGCATGAAACAAACACTTCTCCGCCTTGACGTACAGCCAGTTCTCTAACAGCCGCTGGAGCACCCTCCTGATGTGCTGGAAATGGTCTTGGATATTCTGGGAGAAGATCAGAATGTCGTCAAGATAGACAAAGGCGTTGACCAGCTCGAAGGACATGACCAAGTACTCAAAGTGCCCCTATGGGTCTTCCAATCATCCCCTTCCCTTATCCGGCAAGGTGGTAAACGTTGCGTAGGTCCAGCTTCATAAAGATAGTCATTACCTGCAAGAGTTCGAAAGCTGAAGACCTCAGTGACGAAGGGTAACAATTCTTTACCGTGATGTCATTCAGCCCCTGATAATCTATACAAGGGCGCAGCGAACCATCTTTCTTCTCCACAAAGAAGAACCCCACCCATGCCGGAAAGGAGGAAGGGCAGATGAGCCTGGCCACAGAGAATTGTTGATATACTAATCCATGGCCTCCTTCTCAGGGGCAGAGAGCGAGAAGAGCCAATCCCCAGGCAGAGAAGTGCCAGGTAGTAAGTCAATGGCACAGTCATACAGGCGATGAGGAGGGAGGGTCTGACTGAACATGGCTCTGAGGTCATGGTAAGCCACAGGAACTCCAGACAAATTCACTGGCTTATCCTGTAACACAAAACAAGAACTGACAGGGGAAACAGCAGAAGTTAGACAGTGAGATGAACAAAAAGGACTCCAGTGTTGGTAGATGAGTCTATGTGGGGATTATGCATTACCAGCCATGGTTGCCCCAGCACTATCAGAGAAGATGGAGAACCAGGTCTGTTCCGAGTGATTTCCAGAGGTGAAAGGTCATGGGCTGGGTAGAGTGGTGATGATGGCTAGCGGGGTGCCACTCAGGGTGCACATGGTGTTGGGCTGCTCCAATTGGATGGTTGGAATGTGCCATGTGGAGGCAAGTTCGCTATCCATGAAGTTTCCTTCAGCTCCAGAGTCCACCAAGATGGAAACTGTGTGGGAGATGGAACCACACTGCAGTCTGGCTGGGAGAAGAGTCCTAAGTCCAGGGATTTTATCCAACAGGGTGATGCTTGCCAGTAACCCCTTGTCTACCAACAAACTGACTTTTACTGGGCAAGTGGCAAGAACTTGACCAGAGCATCCAAATTACAAGCCCAGGCCCTGTGCAAGGTGGCACTGTTTCTCCTCATGTGGCAAACAGGTCCTCCCGATCTGCATGGCTTCCTTGTCTGGCACAGGTTCCAGTGGCCCAGCAAAGGGTGGAAAAGGTGAGCAGGGATGTACCACCAGAGCTATTCTCAGATTTTTGTTCTCAAAGACCCTCACAGTTAGGCGACCAAAGGCTCTGGAGGCTTTGTTAATGTGGCAGTTTATTTCATGAGAAAAGGAGCAATCTGAGGAGAGTGTGGAGCCAAGATAGGTGAATCTGTCCACCACTTTCAGTGGAACACCATTGACATGGAAACTCGGAAATATGGCTGGCTGTACTGAGAACTGTGCAATAACTTCTGTTTTCTTAATATTGACTTGTAGACAAAAGGACAGGTAGATGCTGGAGATTGTATTGAGGGCATGCTGCATGGATTGAGGGGTATTGGCTATAACTGCACAGTCATCTGCATCTGCATCTGCAACTCATGTATCTGATGTGTTAGAGATTTATTGCAGGCCTGAAACCGTCAAATATTAAAGAGGTTTCCATCCAAGCAGTATTGATATAAACACCATCTGCACTTGATTTTTTACGAAAACCAAGAAAATAGTTTTAGGTCCTGTTGGCCAGCGGCACCTTCCTTCATTGCAAATCTAAAAAAGGATGCTCTTGCCAACTCCCTCACCCCTTGGTCATCACAGTTCAGCATTTTAAGTAGATGAGACAGCCTGGTGGCTATGTAGGTCCATTCAATATTGGGAACCCCAAGACCTCTCAACTGGTGACTCTTTTTTTATGTCTTTTGTGGAATGCGAATTCAGGCCAAGCCATTTTCTCACAACATTAACAGTTCTATTATTAATTTCTATCAGAATTTTACTTGGGATATGAATGATCAAAAACAGGTGCAAAACTTTAGAGAGTGTTACCTGTCTGATGGCTTCCACTTTCATTTTCACAGGTAAAGGTGACATTTCTATTTTGTCAAGTCTTGAGATATATTATCTTTGGATCGTAACTATCTGTTCTTTCCATTCTCCTGCTACGCTGAAGTTATGCCTAAGATAGCTATAAGTTTCATGGTGAGAATAAACTGGAATTGGTTGACCTCTGATGTTAATCGTGGGAGTTTTATCTGATTTAGCATGGTACCATCGATTCCCTCCACTGTGCCGCTCATAAAACACTGCACACTTGGAGCTCTTAACCTCCAGCCTAGACCAGATCAGAAATGAATCTGTGCAAGACAACATGTTCTTTATGACCTCCTCATTTCTTGATGCTAGTAAGACATCATCTGCATAGCCCTGTACTGGGTTGGTGGAGATACTACCAGGAGGAGCACATTGATTCAGCCACTTCAACCACTGATTAATAGCAACGATAAAGTTAATAGCACTCCAGGGGCAACCTGTATTAATCCCAATCTGGAGAGGAACTGGCATTGTCAGTTGATGTCCACATATAACTTGAATAAAAGAGTCTCTATATACATCTTAAACCAAGTCAATATATAGCTCAAGTCAATATATATAAATAATATATATTTCCTCCAGAGACTTAATTATTATATCATATTCCAATGTGCCAAAGGCGTCGCTGAAATCTAGGAACACTGCATAAAATCTGGTAGATTCATGCTTGAAGTCATCAGTTCCTGTTTTTAGGCAACAATTCATCATCCATCCCTTGCCTACACACACACTCACACACACACAAACACACACACACGAAACACACACATACACACACACACACACACACACACACTCACACTCACACACACACACAAACGTGCACACAGACACACACACACACACTCACACAAACACACACACATGAAACAGATACAGCACACAAACACACACACACACACACAGACACACACCACGAAATACACACGAAACACAAACACACACACACACACACTCACACACACAAACACACACACACTGAAAATTGGGGCGCAGCTGCATGTTTAGCGGGTGTATGTAAGAATTCTGGCATTTCACTGTTTTAGCGCCCTTTTGTGTAAATTAAATCTTACTGTACTTCTTTATATTGTCATCTCTCTTATCAGTTCTGCAGAAATACACAGCATGTAAGAATGTTTTGTTGTGTTAGACATTTATTTTCACTAATTATGAGTAAAAGTGTATTACAGTATTGATGTTACACTACAGTAATTAATATAAAACACTTTTGTAAGTGGTATAGTCGTTAAAAGATAGATGACTGATAGATCAGAGGAATAGTTGTGCTACTGAATGAAGATGGTAGAAAGTGTAACTCTTCACATGATGTTTACCGATCGTTTCATGATGTTGTTCTCCACTGAAACACATTTTTCCTCCAGATCAAAATAAATGTGTATGTTGTTTAGGGCTGGTTATCCATATTCTAACCCATAATGATTTACAAGCTCTTGATTATATTTGATTCAGTTCTGGTTCATTTCATTTCCTTTATAAAGTGTATTTGTTAACATATGTCTTAACACTGTTTGATGATTCTGATGCTGCTGGACTATTTTCTGGTTCTGGTCTTAGATGTTCCATTAAAGAATTGTTCTAAACTGATGGTGCAGTATGTCTCGTGCTGTAGATACAGAAGCACTCAGTGTTACATTGTGAATACATCGCTGGAAAAAATGCATGTTCAAGAACCATTAACGAAACGGTATTATAATGCTATCATTACCAGAGAATTTGTATGTGTAGTTGTGGATAATTAAAACGTATTTGCACATCCACTGGAATGTTCTTCCCAATGACATTAACGCTCCTGAACTTCATCTTCTAGATTAACCCTAACCGAGACTATCGACTAGCTAATAAGAACCGTTCTATACAAACACCTTGAGGAATAAACTGGAACATGTTACATTATTTTACGAGCTGACACACACTGACTGAAAGTGCACCTGTGACACTGTGAAATTCACCTGCCAAATAGAAAATTTACCAGCATTTGGAGACCAGAACTGAAAGGTCAGATCACAGCTCTCTGATCACATACGCACAGAAACCACCTGTCAATCAAACAATAAAGAAATATAAAGTGATGTTTTGTGAAGTTTCTCTCTCTGATCTCTTTTCCTTTCATTAACGAGATTGTTGTCTTGTGATTGACAGAGTAAAAGACAGATCTTGTGATATCAGGAACGCTGAAATGAAGATTGCATTTGAATTGGAAACAGTGTTGTTATCGAGAATGTGATTAATGTGAAACTTCATCTGAGGATGTTTATTAATTCACATTCATTATATTCTCTGTTTCTCTCACATCTAGAAGTTTCTCTGCAGAACTCAAACACAGATGGACGTGGAGACATGAGAGCGCTTTAATCTGGTTTACAGATTGAGATGTTGGATTGACCTGCAGAAGATCACGCCGCATGACTCCAGAGGGGGGTTGTGGGTAATTGGATGTGACTAAACAGGGCCTGATGTCACAGTAAAACATGACACACACGTCACGTAACATTCTTAACGTGTAAACAACACAACAGTCTGACCCGTTTCCCTTCACAAGAAGAACTTGATATCACAGTTCACATTAATCATTTTATTTCTCATGTTTAATAAATCTGAAGAATCTCTCTTTCTATAATCAATATTTTATTTGATGTGATTACTGCTGACTGCTGATCCAATCAGAAAACAGATTAGAGCAGATTACAGTTTAAACTGATGAGATGATGTCATGACTTGAATTTATACTCTTAAATCAGTTTTTTCTTCTGCAGTGAATTCAGAACATCTCAATCACGAAATCAGTCCAGTGCACTGAAACATTTGCTCCCTAAAAAATCACACAGTGTGCCATAAAAACCAGGGATTATCGTTGCTCACTATGTTCCTTTACCGGAAACGTCCTCATGTATTCCGAAGTCTCTCAAGTCGTTAAAAGACGAGCACAAGTGTAAAACTATAGAGTCTTATTTTCTCTTTAAAAGACATGTTGTTTGTAATGTCTTTCATTCATAATTACCATGAAAGAGAAACAATCTTTTAAATATTTGAGTTATTAAAAGAAGGTTTAAAATACACTCTTTTATATTCTTATTTCTTTATTATTGTAAATGATCTTTTAAAATAACACTATACATTATCTACCAAGAAAATGCACGATAGTGTCATTTCTACATCACTGTAAAAATGCTACAGAAATAAAACGTTAATTGATTAACGAATATTAACGTAAAATATACAGTACATTTTTTACATATATTTAAAAAGGCAATACAGTAGTTTTTACAATCAAATGTTGTAAAAATTACATTTTTAGATGTAATAAGTATGATTTTCCTGTATAAGTAACGGATAAAATGTATATTTTTTAACAAGAGAGTACATGTACTTTTTTACAGAAAATAGTGTTAAAATTACAGTAAAAAAACTATTATCGGGTGTTCCCAGAATCCCCTGCATGACCCATCATATTTCATTATATTTAATGGGAATAGTTCTGTTTCTTCTTATTTTTAATATCAGTTATGTACATTGGGGTGTTCTGTGTTATATTTGATGTAGTTTAGTTAATATTTATTGCATTCATTTCACATGTGTTACCCTGACGGTGTTTAGTGTTTGTGTGAGTGATAATGTCTCTATGTGTTTATTGATTATTGTTTCCGGAAGAGCCACTATTGATGAATTTTATGATATCATGTGCCCTTCTGTAATTTTTACAGTGATTAGCAATACTTTATAAAGTAAAAAGTAGATTTTTACAGTTTCAGAAAGTTAATATCGTGGTCATGTAAATTACAACAGTTTTAAACTGTACATAAAGTTGTTTATATTTTTACTGTATTTTTACATAATTATTCTGGCAACCACAGCTGCCAGTTTGTTTGTTTTACAGTGCAGCGATGGTGCTGATTAATATCAGCTTTGTTTTAATACGCAAGCTCGTAAACGTGTCACAGGTGATTGAGTCATAAGTGTCCCAATGTTCAGTGGATGAACACCCTTACCAGTGCCCGAATTCATGTTCACGATATACTGATTCACGACATGACTGAAACGCACCCAAAATCATCAAAACTCACAAGTGTTTTCTTTAAAGTTGTGCTGTGTAATATCTGTGGCATAAGACAGAACCCGTTTGAACTTCTGAATCAATGGTGTGAGTTTGTGTTCTCTTCATCTGTTTGACGAACAATGGTAGACGAAGTGTTCAGAAAACATTTTTTTGTTTTTGTCAGTTGTGTTCGGTGACTCTAATTGTGCAGAAAAGACACACTTCAGCTTCAATTATTCATTATTTATTAATCATGAAAAAGAATGTTGATTTATGAACACTGTGAAAAAATAAAAAGAGTTTCTACATTCAAACTAGGGATGCAAACTTTGGCAAATTCTTAAACCACCAGTATTATCTAGTTATAAACCATTAGCTGACCAGCCAAAAATCAAGCAAGTGTCCAAACAGACTTTACAAAATCTGTCAAAAGTCTATACTGACTGAAACAAAAACAACAGATGTGCATAATTAAATTAAGAATAGATTATTTGCTTGTTCGATTAACCCACGAGGTGATACATTTTGCCAGTTTTAACAACTGGTCTTACACCCATAATTTAAATTGTCCCGTTGGCGATCCTGATCAGTATATGTACATGGGCATCGGTCAGTGTAATACATACCTGGATGGCAGAAAATATCTGTTCTGAAGTGACGTCCCACCACACATCACACTGTCTCCGTTACAACATCAATAAACTGAGTAAACGTGGCTCTTAGATGTCAAAGATTGCAAATGTATGTTTTTTATATGCTACTGAACTGTACTAAACTTACTTAATAATTGACATCAGAACATGTCGTCAAATGGCGAGAGGAAAACAAGCCCTTCTGTATAAATAACACAATAACATTAGCTGTCAGGCTAGCAGAGGCCTACAGCTGTGCATTGGGTGTACACCGTAACTACAATACAAAACTCCGCATTTGAACTCACTGTAGCGGATAAATCCACAAATATTCAAGCATACTTACAGGTTGTGATCCTGAAGCACCAGATTGTCCCAACAAAGTGGGAACTGCACCATCATTCAGGAGTAACCGTCTTAAAAATCCAGCTTCGGTTGTGGTTGTTCTGCTGAGGAATAGTGGTAAAAATAAATTTTAATCACTGATTCTTCAATTCGTCTGCCTTTAGAAGTCCAGACAAAGAGGTTTTGCTTTCGCAGTGAAGAAAACAGCGTCTTCTCGACATAGCGACAACTCATCCTGGCCTCGGCGATAACTACGTTTGTTTGAGGGCGGGCCAAATGTGTTACATAGTGACGTAGATACTTCACGGAAGAAATGGCTGGACTACAAACAGCCCATTTCTTGAAGTTCAGTTAAAATATGTTTCCTGGGGACAGGTGAGACACATCAGCGATTACACCTTCTGTAATAATCCATCATTCACATGATCATTTGATCAGTCCTAAGATCAGTCACTAACCCTTTACTTTGAGTGACACATAATAAAAATTCTGTGAGGAAATGGTGACAGAATTTACAATATTTTGGGTTATCTATTCTTTTACAGGTGTGTTTGTGAAGCGTGACATAGCGTCCACTCTTATGAGACAGAAGAGCTGGAGCAACTTCTGCAGATCTGTCTGTGACTCAGCTAGAGAGGTACACACATTCAATATACATTACACACTATACAATATACACTATACACTACACGTATACACTATACACATACACACTATACACTATACAATATACACTACACATACACACTATACACTACACACTATACAATATACACTACACCTATACACTATACATTACACACTATACAATATACACTATACACTACACATACACACTATACACATACACACTATACACTATACAATATACACTACACATACACACTATACACGCTATACAATAAACACTACACATACACACTATACAATATACACTACACCTATACACTATACATTACACACTATACAATATACACTATACACTACACATATACACTATACACATACACACTACACGCTATACAATATACACTACACATACACACTATACACTACACACTATACAATATACACTACACCTATACACTATATATTACACACTATACAATATACACTATACACTACACATATACACTATACGCATACACACTATACACTATACAATATACACTACACATACACACTATACACTACACGCTATACAATATACACTACACATACACACTATACACTACACGCTATACAATATACACTACACATATACACTATACACATACACACTATACACTATACAATATACACTACACACACACTATACACTACACACTATACAATATACACTACACATATACACTATACACATACACACTATACACTATACAATATACACTATACACTACACATATACACTATACACATACACATTATACACTATACAATATACACTACACATACACACTTTACACTACACGCTATACAATATACACTACACATATACACTATACATTACACACTATACAATATACACTATACCCTACACATATACACCATACACATACACACTATACACTATACAATATACACTACACATACACACTATACACTACACACTATACAATATACACTACACCTACACACTATACACACATTAACTATACATTTCACACTATACAATATACACTACACATATACACTATACACATACACACTATACAATATACACTACACATATACACTATACACATACACACTATACAATATACACTACACTACACACATACACTATACACTACACACTATACACATACACACTATACACTACGCATATACACTATACACGTACACACTATACACTACACACTCTACAATATACACTACAAATTCACACTACACTACACACTATACAATATACACTACACATACACTATACATTACACACTATACAATATACACTATACACTACACATATGCACTATATACATACACACTATACACTACACACTATACAACTTCTACTTCTACTTCACTTTTATTGTCACACAACCATATACACAAGTGCAATGGTGTGTGAAATTCTTGGGTGCAGTTCCGATCAACATAGCAGTCATGACAGTGATGAGACATATACCAATTTACAATAAACAGATTTACACATCACAATTTACATATCTAATATACACATAATAACACACAACACAATATACAAATAATAATATACAATATACAGTATACAATACACACAATATAGAATACACATACAATATAGAATACACATTATACAATAAAAATATAGTATATATAAAATGTACAGTAGGTTGTATTGTACTGTACTGTCATTCAGCTGTCGGTTGATAGTCAGTTGCCAGTGTGTTGTTAAGAGAGAATATAATTCAAATTCAAAATCAAATCACTTTATTGTCACACAGCCATATACACAAGTGCAATGGTGTGTGAAATTCTTGGGTGCAGTTCCGATCAACATAGCAGTCGTGACAGTGATGAGACATATACCAATTTACAATAACATCAAATTAACACAACACAATTTAAACATCTTTTATACACATAATTACACTCAACAATATACAAATAACATACACTGTACAGTATACAATACACACAATATAGATACACATTAAACAATAAAAATTAAAAATTAAAATATGTATTAAAAAAAAGTATATATATATATATATATATATATATATATATATATATATATATATATATATATATATATAGAATGTACAGTATTGTACTGTATTGACATTCAGCTGTCAGTTGATAGTCAGTTGTCAGTGTGTTGTTAAGAGAGAATATAATTTATGACAGTCCGGTGTGAGATATAAGAGTAAGAGTAATAAAGTGCAGTGCTGATGTATTTTGATCATGAGAGATCAAGAGTTCAGAAGTCTGATTGCTTGGGGGAAGAAGCTATCATGGAGTCGGCTGGTGCGGGTCCTGATGCTGCGATACCGCCTACCTGATGGTAGCAGTGAGAACAGCCCATGGCTCGGGTGGCTGGAGTCTCTGATGATCCTCCAAGCTTTTTTTACACACCGCCTTGTATATATTTCCTGGAGGGAGGGAAGCTCACCTCCGATGATGTGTTTGGCAGTTCGCACCACCCTTTGCAGTGCTTTGCGGTTGTGGGCAGTGCTATTGCCGTACCAGTCAGGATGCTCTCTACAGTGCAGGTGTAGAACCGTGTGAGGATGTGGCGGTTCATTCCAAACTTCCTCAGCCATCTCAGGAAGAAGAGGCGCTGATGAGCCTTCTTCACAACGACTTCAGTGTGGATGGACCATGTGAGTTCCTCAGTGATGTGGACACCCAGGAACTTGAAGCTGCTGACTCTCTCCACTGGTGCTCCATTGATGGTGATGGGACTGTGTTCTCTGTCTTTTCTTCTGAAGTCCACCACAAGCTCCTTTGTCTTACTGACGTTGAGGGAGAGGTTGTGCTCCTGACACCAGTGTGTCAGAGTGTGCACCTCCTCTCTGTAGGCTGTTTCATCATTGTCAGTGATCAGACCTACCACCGTCGTGTCATCAGCAAACTTAATGATGGCATTGGAGCTATGTGTTGCCACACAGTCATGTGTGTACAAGGAATACAGTAGTGGGCTGAGAACACAGCCCTGTGGGGCTCCAGTGTTGAGGGTCAGTGATGAGGAGATGTTGCTGCCTATTCTAACCACCTGGCGTCTGCTTGACAGGAAGTCCAGGATCCAGCTACACAGCGAGCTGTTTAAGCCCAGAGCCCGGAGTTTCTCATCTAGCTTGGAGGGCACTATGGTGTTGAATGCTGAGCTGTAGTCTACAAACAGCATTCTCACATAAGTGTTCTTTTTTCCAGGTGGGAGAGAGCAGTGTGTATTGTAGATGCAATGGCATCATCAGTGGAGCGGTTGTTGTGGTAAGCAAACTGCAGCGGGTCAAGATTGAGTGGCAAGACAGAGCAGATGTAATCTCTGATTAGTCTCTCAAAACATTTGCTGATGATGGGGGTCAGAGCAACAGGACGCCAGTCATTTAAACAAGTTATTTTTGATTGTTTTGGAACAGGCACAATGGTGGATGTTTTAAAGCATGTGGGGACCACAGACAAAGAGAGGGAAAGGTTGAAAATGTCCGTAAAAACACCAGCCAGCTGGTTCGCGCACGCTCTGATGACGCGGCCCGGAATGCCGTCTGGGCCCGCGGCTTTGCGGATATTCACCCGTCGGAAGGATCGGGTTACATCCGCTACAGAGACGGAGAGTGAACTAACCTCTGTAGCTTCAGCCGCGAGAGCTCTCTCCGCGAGGGCGGTGTTATTTCCCTCGAAACGAGCATAAAATGTATTTAGCTCATCCGGTAGAGAGGCAGCGGTGTTCATGGCGGAGTTTTTATTCCCTTTAAAGTCCGTGATGATGTTAATTCCCTGCCACATGCTGCTAGAGTTGGTGGTGTTAAACTGTCCTTCAATCTTGCTCCTGTACTGGCGTTTTGCTGTTTTAATAGTTTTTCGGAGGGCATAACTGGCTTGTTTATGCTCCTCCGCGTTCCCAGAATTAAAAGCAGAGGTCCGCGCATTAAGTGGCGCGCGAACATCGCTATTGATCCACGGCTTCTGATTCGGATAGATTCGCACAGTTCTGGTCGGAATCACTTCCTCTACGCACGTTCTGATGAAACACATTACGCTATCAGCGTAAAGCTCGATGTCGTCATCAGAGGCGGACCGGAACATCTCCCAGTCCGTGTGATCAAAACAGTCTTGTAGCATAGAATCTGATTGGTCCGACCAGCACTGGATCGTTCTGAGGGTGGGTGCTTCCTGTTTCAGTTTCTGCCTGTAAGTGGGCAGAAGCAGAATGGAAGAGTGGTCCGATTTGCAAAATGGTGGGCGGGGGAGGGATTTGTAGCCATCCCGGAACGGAGAGTAGCAATGATCCAAAACCCTGTCCCCTCGTGTGTTGAAACTAATGTGCTGGTGATATTTTGGTGCGACTGATTTTAAACTGGCTTTATTAAAGTCCCCGGTCACAATGAACGTGGCCTCAGGGTGCGCGGCTTCCTGCTCACTTATAATCCCATACAGTCCCTTGAGTGCCCGGTCTGTGTCGGCTTGTGGGGGGATGTACACAGCTGTGATAATGACCGCTGTGAATTCCCTCGGTAGCCAGAATGGTCGACACAGAAGCATAAGAAATTCCAGATCAGGAGAACAGAAAGACTTGATGGAATGTACGTTCCTCTGATCACACCAGGATTTGTTGATCATAAAACATACACCACCTCCTCTAGTTTTACCTGAGAGGTCTTTTGCTCTGTCCGCTCGGTGCATGGAGAACCCCGCGGGTTCCATGGCTGAGTCTGGAATCTCCGCAGACATCCAAGTTTCTGTTAGGCAGATAATGCAGCAGTCCCTCGTCTCTCGTTGGAAAGAGATCCGCGCTTTCAGCTCGCAGAGCTTGTTATCCAGAGACTGAACATTTGCCAGTAGAATACTGGGTAGCGGGGGTCGATTTGCGCGGCGCCTTACTCTGATGAGAACGCCGGCTCTGTTTCCCCTTTTCCTCTTGCGTTTCCACAGCCGTGCTGCCCAGACAAAGGGCTCCGCTTGCGTGTTTGTAAACAGCGGGTCGGCATTGAGGAATGTGAAGTCCGGTTTTCGGTGTGAGATCGCTGAACCAATGTCCAAAAGTGTTTGTCTGTTGTAGACAATAAGGCAGACAACATCCAAGACAAAAAACATAAGAATTGTAAACAAAACAAACAAAACATTGCTATGTTGTGTCGGAGCTCGCAACGCAGCAGCCATACTCGGCGCCATCTTGAGTCTAACCAATGGTGGACTTTTTTAATTTATGACAGTCCAGTGTGAGATAATAAGATTAATAAAGTGCAGTGCTGATGTATATTGATCGTGAGAGATCAAGAGTTCAGAAGTCTGATTGCTTGGGTGAAGAAGCTGTCATGTAGTCGGCTGGTGCGGGTCCTGATGCTGCAATACCGCCTGCCTGATGGTAGCAGTGAGAACAGCCCATGGCTCGGGTGGCTGGAGTCTCTGATGATCCTCCGAGCTTTTTTCACACACCGCCTGGTATAGATGTCCTGGAGGGAGGGAAGCTCACCTCCGATGATGTGTCTGGCAGTTCGCACCACCCTTTGCAGGGCTTTGCGGTTGTGGGCGGTGCTATTGCCGTACCAGGAAGAGATACAGCCAGTCAGGATGCTCTCTACAGTGCAGGTGTAGAACCGTGTGAGGATGTGGCGGTTCATTCCAAACTTCCTCAGCTGTCTCAGGAAGAAGAGGCGCTGATGAGCCTTCTTCACAACGACTTCAGTGTGGACGGACAATGTGAGTTCCTCAGTGATGTGGACACCCAGGAACTTGAAGCTGCTGACTCTCTCCACTGGTGCTCCATTGATGGTGATGGGACTGTGTTCTCTGTCTTTTCTCCTGAAGTCCACCACAAGCTCCTTTGTCTTGCTAACACTGAGGGAGAGGTTGTGCTCCTGACAGCAGTGTGTCAGAGTGAGCACCTCCTTTCTGTAGGCCATTTCATCTTTGTCAATGATCAGACCTACCACCGTCGTATCATCAGCAAACTTAATGATGGCATTGGAGCTATTTGTTGCCACACAGTCATGTGTGTACAGGGAATACAGGAGTGGGCTGAGAACACAGCCCTGTGGGGCTCCAGTGTTGAGGGTCAGTGATGAGGAGATGTTGCTGCCTATTCTAACCACCTGGCATCTGCTTGACAGGAAGTCCAGGATCCAGCTGCACAGCGAGCTGTTTAAGCCCAGAGCCTGGAGTTTCTCATCTAGCTTGGAGGGCACTATGGTGTTGAATGCTGAGCTGTAGTCTACAAACAGCATTCTCACATAAGTGTTCTTTTTTTCCAGGTGGGAGAGAGCAGTGTGTATAGTAGATGCAAATGGCATCATCAGTGGAGCAGCTGTTGTGGTGGTAAGCAAACTGCAGTGGGTCCAGTGATGGAGGCAGCACAGAGCAGATGTAATCTCTGAGTAGTCTCTCAAAGCATTTGCTGATGATGGGGGTCAGAGCAACAGGACGCCAGTCATTTAAGCAAGTGATTTTGGATTGCTTTGGTACAGGCACAATGGTGGATGTTTTAAAGCATGTGGGGACTACAGACAAAGAGAGGGAAGCAACCTCAGGGTGCGCGGTTTCCTGCTTGCTTATAATCCCTTACAGTTCCTTGAGTGCCCGGTCTGTGTCGGCTTGTGGCGGGATGTACACAGCAGTGATAATGACTGCTGTGAATTCCCTCGGTAGCCAGAATGGTCGACACAGAAGCATAAGAAATTCCAGATCAGGAGAGCAGAAAGACTTGATAGAATTTACGTTCCTCTGATCACACCAGGATTTGTTGATCATAAAACATACATCACCACCTCTGCTTTTACTTGAGAGGTCTTTTGCTCTGTTCGCTCAGTGCACGAGAACCCCGTGGGTTCGATGGCTGAATCTGGAATCTCAGCAGACATCCAAGTTTCTGTAAGGCAGATAATGCAGCAGTCCCTCGTCTCTCGTTGGAAAGAGATCCGCGCTTTCAGCTCGCAGAGCTTGTTGTCCAGAGACTGAACATTTGCCAGTAGAATAGTGGGTAGCGGGGGTCCATTTGCGCGACGTCTTACTCTGATGAGAACGGCGGCTCTATTTCCCCTTTTCCTTCTGAGTTTCCGCAGCCGGGCTGCCCAGACAAAGGGCTCCGCTGGCGTGTTTGTAAACAGCGGGTCGACATTGAGGAATTTAAAGTCCGATTTTCAGTGTGCTATTGCAGAACCAATGTCCAAAAGTGTTTGTCTGTCGTAGACAATAAGGCAGACAACATCCAAGACAAAAAACATAGAATTGTGAACAAAACAAACAAAAAACTGCAGTGTTGTGTCAGAGCTTGCAACGCAGCAGCCATACTCGGCGCCATCTTGAGGTGGATAGAGTGTATATGTGTAGTGTATACACATATACAATATACACTATACACTACACATATACACTATACACATACACACTATACACATACCCACTATACACTATACAATATACACTATACACTACACATATACACTATACACATACACACTATACACTACACACTATACTATATACACTACACATACACACTATAAACTATACACTACACACTATACAATATACACTACATGTATACACTATACACATACACACTATGCATTACACACTATACAATATACACTATACAATACACACTATACACTACATATATACACTACACTACACATATACACTATACACATACACACTATGTATGACAGTTTATGTATGGACACCTTCAAGTCTCAAAAAAAAAAAAAAATCTAGGAAGAAACATACAGTTCACTGAACACGTTGACCTCTTGTGACAACTTGCCCCAATAGCAGGACATTTTGTCACACTATATGGTGTAAGTTGTCGCAATTCATTTCTCCCATTAAATCAGTGGTGTAGATTTTTTTTTGGACCTAGCCTAACATTAATGAAAATTACTCTTGTCCTGAGAATAATGTTCAAACTCTTATATTGTTTAATATTGCCTGAATGTTTTAACTTTTATTGTGTTCCTTGTTTACCCAAAAGCTATTACAAGTTGGTTGGAGCACAAACATGATTCAAATTAAAGAGGGATTTCAACTAGTTCTTTGCAACAAACATACAACACCACTTCTAGAGAAAACACACTTTTTGACTTTATAGTTACTGAGATATAGCCCCTGTAACAACTCGTCCCGGTCTCCTCACCACGATACGGTATACAATACATGAGTTTCAGCTCTGTCATTCTCTCTTCAGTCTTCAAGAAGTGTGTGAAGAGCACATTATGGACACTTCTGGAATCATCGCTGCCTACGCTGCATACTACAGGCCCATTCCCTACTAGAGCAGCATCTCGTCCACTGTGTAGTGCAACATCTCACCTCTGTAGTGCATCATGAGCATGTGACAAAAACTACAACAACAACAAAAACATTATTTTATAGCCATCATGTGATCAAAGTAAAAATAAAATAATTAAATACGAGTTCTGTTCAGTTTTTGTGTTGAATGTTTATTCATGATTTCATTTTTTGTTCTGAACTATGATCTGTCATCTGATGATCTGTCAATCTGTCATTTAGATTTGAATTGTGAGTTATGAAGGATCATGTTAAATAAATCACAACACAAGTGTTTATAAACAGAAGTTGACCTTAAAACACATCACATTATTAATACATGATTTTATAATAAACATCATGTTTTACAGGACAAATCTGTTGAAAAGTTTCACAACATAAAACATGCACATGCAAATTTCCATAAGGACACATACTGAAAATGTACATAATGCACATATGCATATATACACAGTGAGACATGATAGTGAATGTATTAAAAACTAAATACAAACTGGCAGATACAGAGGAAAAATACTTTAGTCAACATAAACTTTACCGAATGTATAAAAGACATACTGATGCCAAATAAACAAGTATTTACAACAAAATGAAAGTAGAGGCTATAGATCCTCTGTCACATGAACAGATGAAATATGATAATAATAATAATAACCTTTGACGGACTGTAGATTATCATTCAGATTTAATGACACACTTCAGTTTTCATTTCCACACACAGAAGCAGCACTTTATTTGGTGTTTAATGCTCAATTATCTTGAGGTTTCAATGTTAATACACGATTTAAAGCTGTTCACTGGAGACTCATGAAACAGTGTTTATCATCAGTTGTGTAAAGTGCTATTCAAATAAAAAAAGTATCATTTGTTACTCATCAGTTTCTCTCTGCTTATGTGAAATCTCATGTGATGTGCACATCATCACAATATACTAATTCTGTTGTTCAAACTTCTTTAATTGAAAATTAACTGGTGTGTACTGTCACGAACCGCTGATGATGTCACTGTTGTAGAGGTGTTGATTGACAGCAATCACTCTGTCATTTATTTATTCATTTATTCTATTCTCACAATTCTGTTACGTTTTTGAGAACTGACCTTCAAAAATCAGAATTTACGCATTTGTTTTAGTAAATATATAAATATTGGTTCAATGACAAATCTGTGCCATCAACACGCAGTTCCCTATCTGTCACTCACTCGACGTTGTGTCGATGTAGTGACACTAAGGGTCACTCTTGAGAGCCCCAAACACCTCTGATCTTTTTTTTTTTTTAAAGGCCAATGAGAATTGGCGAGTGGAATTTGCATGCCACTCCCCCGGACATACGGGTACAAAAGGATCTGGTATGCAATCACTCATTCAGATTTTCTCTTTGGAGCCAAGCGGTTCTATTCATTGAAGCTGAATTCATCCGCCGAGTTCATTCACCTCTCTCTGCTGGATCTTATGGCAAATTTCAGCGGCTTCTTCCCCTCTGCATTTGTGGTTTGCAGAGAATGCCCCTGGGTGCTTCGGTAGAACATTTAAAAGAGTATATTCTAATAGAGTATATTTTTTTCTGAAAGTGCGGCACACACGGAACGTCTTTTTAAAGACACGTCTTTTTAAAGATGGCTTTCCGTTTGTGTGTTATTCCTGGTTGCGGTCGTTATCTCTACGCTTCTGACGGCCACAATCGCTGTCTTACGTGTCTGGGCACTGCCCACGTGGAGACATCATTCGTAGATGGATCATGTCCTCATTGCGAGAACATGACCATGGCAACATTGCGGTCACGGCTTGCATTCGTAAGAAAGCAAGCCACCCCAGAAGCTCCCCGCCTCGGTCCTTCTACCTGCGGGTACGAGGCCATGCCGGTTAGCACTGGGGGTGATTTGGGGACCTCAATGGGACCACCTCCACCGGGTATTCCCCCCACTGCCCTCCCATTCCCCAACATGCTCGCTTGCCCCGGTCTCGCACTCGGACGAGATCGCTGGCTCATCTCAGGGCGAGTTCGACCCCTCGTTCAGAGCCCGGGAAGAGGAAGAGTTATCGAGCACAGCATCGGAGAGCGTGCTCATCCAGTCAGATGCAGAGGCTTCGACTGGGCTTCCTCCTTCGGGAATGGTCGCCCAGTCCCAGGCTGACGCGGAAATGACAGACATGCTTTCTCAGGCGGCCATGAGTGTCGGGCTAGAGTGGAACCCTCCACACTCCCTGGAACCCTGCGGCTCGATGATTGGTTCCTGGGCTCGGGGCGCCGCTCACAGCCCCTGCCCCCGTTCCTTTCTTCCCGGAAGTGCATGAGGAGCTGACAAGATCGTGGGAGGCACCTTTTACTGTCCGGTCCCGATCTTTCAGCACTCCCACTCTCGCTACCCTCGATGGTGGAGCAGCCAGGGGGTACTCGGTGATACCCCAAGTGGATAAGGCGCTCGCGGTGCACTTATGTCTGCAGAACGGTGCCACCTGGCGCGGATGCCCAAAACTCCCATCCAGGGCCTGTGGGTTTACGTCATCCCTAAGGCTAAGGCTAAGGCCTACAGTGCCGCTGGACAAGCCGCCTCCGCCCTGCACGCCATGGCTCTCCTGCAAGTACACCAAGCCAAGGTGCTAAAAGAACTGCACGAGGGTAGTTCTGACCTGGGATTGATGCAGGAACTGCCCTCAGCGACCGACCTCACTCTCCGGGCGACGAAGGTCATGGCGCGGTCTCTCGGGCGGACGATGTCCACCCTCGTGGTCCAGGAGCGCCACCTTTGGCTCAACTTGGTTGAGATGCGAGAGGCTGACATGGCATGGTTCCTTGATGCCCCCATCTCCCAAGTTGGCCTATTCGGCGACACCGTCAAGAACTTTGCCCAGCAGTTCTCGGCGGTGAAGCAGCAGATGGAGGCCATAAGTCACATCCTGCCCCGGTGCAGCGCAAGACCCCGCACCCTGTCTGCTCATCACCAAGGGTGTCCTCCTGCTGCAACGACATCGGCTTGAAGATCCCCCGACGTAGACACTTAGGGCTCCCAGTCAGTTAACAAATTCCACTATTTTTTGGGGAGAAAAGAGAAGGAAAAGAAGTCTCGGCTGGCCTAGCCTGTCCACCTATTTGTTGGGCAGTCGACTTGTGCCTGAAGGACTGTTCGATGCTCATAAAGAACGTTGGGGGAGGTTACGTGACGGCCTGGTGCGCTGGCTACGAGGCACACAGCAGTCTGCCCGTCACAGACCGCCACTTCACGTAACACAGTTCAGTTAGTTGTGGTGTTTTGTATAGGGATCCCTAGTGTCACTACATTGACACAACGTCGAGTGAGTGACAGATAGGGAACATCATGGTTACGTTCGTAACCTCTGTTCCCTGATGGAGGGAACGAGACGTTCTGTCCCTCTTGCCACAACGCTGAACTACCCGCTGAAATGGCCGGGACCTGGTCTCGGCTCCTCAGCACAAAACCTGAATAAGTGGTTGCATACCAGCTCCTTTTATACCCGTATGTCCGGGGGAGTGGCATGCAAATTCAACTCACCAATTCTCATTAGCCTTTAAAAAAAAAAAAGACCAGAGGTGTTTGGGGCTCCCAAGAGTGACCCCTAGTGTCACTACATCAACACAACGTCTCGTTCCCTCCATCAGAGGTTACGAAAGTAACCATGATGATTTCTGAGTAAATGAGTAAAAAATTTGAAAATAACACTTGAAAGTTATGACATCATAACAGTCTAGTTAAGGTGGAATTATGAAAAGAAAGAAAGGTGTACTATAAATAAACATTATTAGGGATTAAATGTGAAAAAATATATTAGGATAAAGACATTATCACAACATTTTCACAGCTCAGAAACATTTTTTTAAAAGTGCAATCTGGGTGCGAGTTCATGGACAGCAAGAAAAACCTCAGATTAAAGGTGCATTCACTCATTTGGGGCTCATTTTAAAAGATTTACACATTAATGAATGAATTGTGTTATTGTTGAAGAGTGATCTGAATGGTGTACACTCACATGAGATGAAGACTGTACTCATAATAAAAAGTGTTTTTATTGTACATGGTGCGGGTCACCCCCTTCAATGTGTTTCGCCATGTTGAAATGACCCGCCATGTTTCACTAAACGTCGAAGAAGAGAATCCTCGTGCTCATTGGCTGCCACCTGTGTAGATATGCTTGGCTATGCTTAGAACACTGTTGTTGTTTGGTGATGCGAAGAGTGAAAAGAAAACAATTGAACATATTTATTATCGTGCTTTAGCAGCAGAGACAACAGGCGATTCAGTAACTATATTGACGAAGACCGGCGAAGGCAAGAAACTAGAGTAAACATCGGTACGTCATACACAAGGTGGAAAGATTTGATGACGGAGAAAAACATGAGTAGTGATGCTGATGTTGCTTCTTTTTTATTGGACAGGTAAGACATTATTAATTGTTTAGACCACTCTCTAAAATGGTATCAGTAGAATTTACAGAAAACGTATACGTTTCCCTTGAACTTGACGTGTGTAATCGATGTATGTAAGTAAGGGACAGATTTCAGCGGTGTTTTACAAATGCAACCAGAAAGCAACATATAATTTTATTTTCTTTGTTATCACAGCTATAGTAAGGGGGGCCCATATCCCTCCACCTCTATGAAACGGCACACGTCTTCATTCGTTTAATAGACTGGCACAGCGATTGTTGTGGATTTTGAGAAAATCATGACATTGGTTTGCTGAGAAACTAAACAAGTTCTTCAAAAACAGTATTCATGGAAATGCTGAATTTCAACATCAAAAACAATTCTAATCTTTCCTTTATCATTCTGTATCGCTAGATAATTTATGATTATTTCACACTAAGCAGTTCTCTAATAAAGGTAGTAACTGTCTTTAGAAATAACGTGAAATGTAGACAGTCTCCAAATATTATTGATATGAGGGACAATAATAATCTGTCCTTAACAACAGAAGCATGTTTGCTTGAATTCTGATGTTTATTTTTAGACAAAACAATTATATTATAGTAGTCATAAATAACTTTAGAAATGACCTCAAAGGCAACAGATGCAAATGATATTGCAGAGCTGACGGCAGCAGAGACGATCATACTGATCTATGTCGATAGATGGCAGTTCAGCGTCTAACACAACTGTCGTATCGGTACTTAAAGCACATGAAGAAGAGCAATGATAACCCTAACCCTAAACTAACCCTTACCAAACCTAACCCTAACCTAATCTAACCCTATACTTACCCTAACAAACCCTAACCTAACCCCTATACTAACTCTAACTACTGAATGCCCCTATAAATTTAGTAATAATAATAATAATAATAACAATAACAATAATAATAATAAACACAAAAAAACAAAGAAATAAGACCATCAAAATGTAAAACTTTTACTTTCCCGTTGCTAGGCGACTAGTATTAATTGTTAATAATATTAGAACGCGGCACTTCTTATTAACTCAACAGCTGAAAACGGTGTTTATATCTTGTGTTCGTAACTGTGTGTAAATGCCGATATACATAATAAAAGTCCGGGTGGATGACGTATTTCCGCTCAGCGCACGGAAGATGGCGCGTGATGTTGATCAGTGAGAAATGTGAATATTTGAGATCGATTCAAGTGCTTGGGGTGAGTCTGAGTTTTATTCTGCTCATATGAATCTTTAGTTTGTGATTACTTTAACTTATTTACTGCGATATATTTACAGAAGACACTTTTATCCAAATGAGGAACATTACAAACAATTTGTAATACTAATGTAATCGATATCAGCAGTATTTAACCCTTAACAGTTAATAATGAATGTTAAATATTCTGATAGCAGCATGTTTTATAATAGTTATCTTTACACAATAATCAGAAACACAGCTCGTGTTGAAATGAAATAATGTGTATTTATTTTAAACAGAAAGAATATATTCCATATATTAAATAAGATCAACGGCAGTACTTGTATTATTTTTAAGTGCATTTAAAGATATAATTCAGACACAACATTTTAAATTCAGATATCTAATATATGGGGCTGAGGAGAGATTTAATTTAGAAAATATAGAACATGTCAAAGTGTGTATGAACCATTTGATCTTTTTCTTTAAAGGGATAATCTTCCCAAAAATGTATTCTCTCACTCTCATGTTGTTCCAAACCAGTATACATTTCTTTCTTCTGTGTAACACAAAAGCCTCAGTCACTATTCAGTAAAAGTGTGTTTTTAATGTTCCACTGATGAATGAAGATGACAGAAGTTCAGATGATTGACCTGTGTGTGTTTTCAGGTGAAACAAACTCTGCAGACATGGGGCGACGCTCCACCTCCTCCACCAAGAGTGGGAAATTTATGAACCCCACCGATCAGGCCAGTGAGTACAGTTACACCTGACACAAACACTACTAATGTCTGATGATCAGTCTTCATATATATGTGTGTGTGTGTGTGTGTGTGTGTGTCTGTGTCTGCAGGGAAGGAGGCACGCAAAAGAGAGCTGAAGAAGGTATGGATCTGACCTCTGACCCCTAGAACAGTTCAGCTCATTAATATTCAGTGTTTGAAGACGAGCTGCTGGAGGAAGTGTGATGCTGTGCTCAATGTTGTGTTCATGTGGACATCAGTTAGACTGGTGCCATTTATCAAAAGATCATTGTGTAGCAGATACACCTCGTCATGCCACTCCTGCACACATCGGGCATCATTCATTAATCACAATTCATGTGTGTGTCTGTTTGTGTTTAATGAATGAGCTCACATGAACTGATGAACACTGACATTTCCCAGCAGAACATTCCCTCTTCATGTCTTCATTAGTGTATGTTTCTAATGTATTTGATTGATCATGTGCAGGTATTGACACGTGTGTGTGTGTGTTGTAGAACAAGAAGCAGAGGATGATGGTTCGAGCGGCGGTGCTGAAGATGAAGGATCCGCGTCAGATCATCAAAGACATGGAGAAACTCGATGAGATGGGTCAGTGTCAACACAGTACATTTCAAAAGTACCTATCTATAATATAAAAATATATCTCTTGAATAAATAATCTTTTTACAGATATAATGGATTTATATATTTCCTGAGAGATACAGCTGGAGTGACGTGATTGCATCAGATCCGTCACTTTCCTTACAGCTGATTGGTTCAGTATGTGTTTGTGATCCGTTACCCAGAAGAAAACAGCACGTTAACGTGTAGCCACTGAGTTCTGCTTCATGGGACAGGCCATCGGTGTGTGTGTTTTGATAAGTGGGTTTTCAGTGTTTAATTTTGTTTTTCAGAATTTAACCCGGTGCAGCAGCCGCTGTTGAATGAAAAAGTTCTGCGTGACAAACGTAAGAAACTGCGCGAGACATTTGAACGAATCGTCCGTCTGTACGAGCGAGAGAATCCAGAGACGTATAAAGAGCTTCGTAAACTGGAGGTGGATTACGAAACCAAACGTGGACAGCTGGCACTCTACTTCCACTCTGTCAAGGTGTGTGTGCGCGTGTTTGCGTGCGCATGTTTGCGTTCGTGTTTGTATAGTGCTCACAATACACGCAATATCAAAGCAGAAAATCATACTGTAATATATATAATATTGAAGAATCCGATTCCTCTGGCTTTATGATGAATGTAGGGTCCGGTTTGAGTGCGTTTAGGTTGGGGTTCGGGTTCAGGTAATGCAGACAGTGGTTGGTGAAGCACCCTAACTGTCTGGTTGGCACAGACTGAAGTAGGAAGTCATCACTCAGTAACAGTGATTGAATTGATTGACCTGTTTCATCAAAGCTCATGGTGACATGAAGGTGCTCAATTAAATGACTGTTGAAATATAAAACTAGGATCAAGACTCCGTAAATAAATACTGATGTGGTGTGTTTGTTTGTGGTCAGGTGATGTAGAAACATACTCTTGTAACATCAGTGGAAACATGTTCACAGATCCACTGACTGTGTGTTTATGTGTGGACTTGTGTCTGTTATAATGTGTGTTTATGTAAAGATGTGTGTGTGTCCTTCAGAACGCTGAGTCTGTGGAGGTGGACAGTATTCCTCTTCCTGACATGCCACACGCTCCATCCAGCATCTTAATCCAGGACATCCCGCTGCCTGGAGCTCAACCACCATCAATACTGAAGAAAAGCTCTGCACTCGGGTCAGAACACACGCATACACACACGTATACACATACATATATACATACACACAAACAGACACACATACATACACACTCAGATACATATATACACACACAAACAGACACATATACACACAAACAGACATATATACACATATACACACACGTATACACATACATATATACATACACACAAACAGACACATATAGACACATATACACACACAAACAGACACATATACACACAAACAGACACGCACATACACACACAAACATACACATTCACGCACACACATATACACATACAAACAGACATACACATTCATGCATACATACACACAAAACATACACATATACATACACACGCACACTTCACTTCACTTTTATTGTCACTCAACCATATACACAAGTGCAATGGTGTGTGAAATTCTTGGGTGCAGTTCCGATCAACATAGCAGTCGTGACAGTGATGAGACATATACCAATTTACAATAAACATCAGATTAACACAACACAATTTAAACATCTGTTATACACATAATTACACACAACACAATATACAAATAATAACATACAATGTACATTATACAATACACACAATATAGATACACATTAAACAATAAAAATAGTATATATAAAATATACAGTAGGTTGTATTGTCATTCAGCTGTCGGTTGATAGTCAGTTGTCAGTGTGTTGTTAAGAGAGAATATAATTTATGACAGTCCGGTGTGAGATATAAGAGTAATAAAGTGCAGTGCTGATGTATATTGATCATGGGAGATCTAGAGTTCAAAAGTCTGATTGCTTGGGGGAAGAAGCTGTCATGAATAAGTCTGCTGCGGGTCGTGATACTGCGATACCGCCTGCCTGATGGTAGCAGTGAGAACGGCCCATGGCTCGAATGGCTGGAGTCTCTGATGATCCTCCGAGCTTTTTTCACAAACCGCGGAACTTGAAGCTGCTGACTCTCTCCACTGGTGCTCCATTGATGGTGATGGGACTGTGTTCTCTTTCTCTTCTCCTGAAGTCCACCACAAGCTCCTTTGTCTTACTGACGTTGAGGAAGATGTTGTGCTCCTGACACCAGCGTGTCAGAGTGAGCATCTCCTCTCTGTAGGCTGTTTCATCATTGTCAGTGATCAGACCTACCACTGTCATATCATCAGCAAACTTAATGATGGCATTGGAGTTATGTGATGCCACACAGTCATGTGTGTACAAGGAATACAGTAGTGGGCTGAGAACACAGCCCTGTGGGGCTCCAGTGTTGAGGGTCAGTAATGAGGAGACGTTGCTGCCCATTCTAACCACCTGGCGTCTGCTTGACAGGAAGTCCAGGATCCAGCTGCACAGCGAGCTGTTTAAGCCCAGAGCCCGGAGTTTCTCATCTAGCTTGGAGGGCACTATGGTGTTGAATGCTGAGCTGTAGTCTACAAACAACATTCTCACATAAGTGTTCTTTTTTTCCAGGTGGGAGAGAGCAGTGTGTATTGTAGATGCAATGGCATCATCAGTGGAGCGGTTGTTGCGGTAAGCAATCTGCAACGGGTCAAGAGAGAGAGGCAGCACAGAGCAGATGTAATCTCTGATTAGTCTCTCAAAGCATTTGCTGTTGATGGGGGTCAGAGCAACTGGACGCCAGTCATTTAAGCAAGTGATTTTGGATTGCTTTGGTACAGGCACAATGGTGGATGTTTTGAAGCATGTGGGGACCATAGACAAGGAGAGGGAAAGGTTGAAAATGTCCGTAAAAACACCAGACAGTTGGTGCGCGCATGCTCTGATGACGCGGCCCGGAATGCCGTCTGGACCTCCGGTTTTACGGATATTCACCCGTCGGAAGGATCAGGTTACATCCGCTACAGAGACGGAGAGTGAACTAACCTCTGTAGCTTCGGCCGTGAGAGATCTCTCCACGAGGGCGGTGTTATTTCCCTCGAAACGAGCATAAAGTATTTAGCTCATCCAGGAGAGAGGCAGCGGTGTTTTTATTCCCTTTAAAGTCCATGATGAATAGCGAATAGGAATAATTAATTCCCTGCCACATGCTTCTAGAGTTGGTGGTGTTAAACTGTCCTTCAATCTTGTTCCTGTACTGGTGTTTTGCTGCTCTGATAGTTTTGCGGAGTGCATAACTGGCTTGTTTATGCTCCTCCGCGTTCCCGGAATTAAAAGCGGAGGTCCGCGTATCAAGTGCCGCGTGAACATCGCTATTTATCCATGGCTTCTGGTTGGGGTAGAACCGTATTGTTTTGGTCAGAACAACATCCTCTACGCACTTTCTGATGAAACACGTGACGCTATCAGCGTAAATCTCAATGTCGTCATCAGAGGTAGACCGGAACATCTCCCAGTCCGTGTGATCAAAACAGTCTTGTAGCGTAGAATCTGATTGGTCCAACCAGCACTGGATCATTCTGAGGGTGGGTGCTTCCTGTTTCAGTTTCTGCCTGTAAGCAGGCAGAAGCAGAATGGAAGAGTGGTCTGATTTGCCAAATGGTGGGTGGGGGAGGGATTATTAGCCATCCCAGAAGGGAGAGTAGCAATGGTCTGAAACCTGGTACCCTCGTGTGTTGAAACTGATGTGTTGGTGGTATTTTGGTGCGACTGAGTTTAAACTGGCTTTGTTAAAGTCCCCAGTCACAATGAATGTGGCTTCAGGATGCACGGTTTCCTGCTTGCTTATAATCCCATACAGTTCCTTGAGTGCCCGGTCTGTTGGCTTGTGGGGGAATGTACACAGCAGTGATAATGACCGCTGTGAATTCCCTCAGTAGCCAGAATGGTCGACACGGAAGCATGAGAAATTCCAGATCAGGAGAGCAGAAAGACTTGATAGAATGTACGTTTCTCTGATCACACCAGGATTTGTTGACCATAAAACATACACCACCACCTCTGCTTTTACCTGAGAGGTCTTTCGCTCTGTCCGCTCGGTGCACGGAGAACCCCGCGGGTTCCATGGCTGAGTCTGGAATCTCCACAGACATCCAAGTTTCTGTAAGGCAGATAATGCAGCAGTCCCTCGTCTCTCGTTGGAAAGAGATCTGCGCTTGCAGTTCATAGAGCTTGTTGTCCAGAGACTGAACATTTGCCAGTAGAATAGTGGGTAGCGGGGGTCAATTTGCATGACGTCTTACTCTGATGAGAACGCCGGCTCTGTTTCCCCTTTTCCTTCTACGTTTCCGCGGCCGGGCTGCCCAGACAAAGGGCTCCGCTGGCGTGTTTGTAAACAGCGGGTCAGCATTGAGGAATTTAAAGTGCTATTGCAGAACCAATGTCCAAAAGTGTTTGTCTGTCGTAGACAATAAGGCAGACAACATCCAAGACAAAAAACATAAGAATTGTAAACAAAACAAATAAAAAACTGCAATGTAGTGTAGGAGCTCGCAACGCCATCTCGGCGCCATCTTGAGTCCAATGCACATTGAGTCCAATGCACACTTTGTCCCCAATGCACATAGGCACAAAGATCTTACTTTTTGGAGAAAGGTCCTCTGGTCTAATGAAACAAAAATTTTACTGTTTGGCCATAATGACCATTGTGATGTTTGGAGGAAAAAGGGTGAGGCTTGCAAGTCGAAGAACACCATCCCAACCGTGAAGCATGGGGGTGGCAGCATCACGTTGTGGGGGTGCTTTGCTGCAGGAGGGACTGGTGCACTTCACAAAATAGATGGCATTATGAGAAAGGAAAATTATGTGGATATATTGAAGCAACATCTCAAGACATCAGCCAGGAAGTTAAAGCTCGGTCTCAAATGGGTTTTCCAAATAGACAGTGACGCCAAGCATACCTCCAAAGTTGTGGCAAAATGGCTTAAGGACAACAAAGTCAAGGTATTGGAGTGGCCATCACAAAGTCCTGACCTCAATCTGACAGAAAATTTGTGGGCATAACTGAAAAAGCATGTGTGAGCAAGGAGGCCTACAAACCTGACTCAGTTACACCAGTTCTGTCTGGAGGAATGGGACAAAATTCCAGCAACTTATTGTGAGAAGCTTGTGGAAGGATACCCAAAATGTTTGACCAAAGTTAAACAATTTAAAGGCAATGCTACCAAATACTAACAAAGTGTATGTAAACTTCTGACCCACTGGGAATGTGATGAAAGAAATAAAAGCTGAAATAAATCATTTCTCTCTACTATTATTCTGACATTTCACATTCTTAAAATAGTGATCCTAACTGACCTAAGACAGGGAATGTTTTCTACGATTAAATGTCAGGAATTGTGAAAAACTGAGTTTAAATGTATTTGGCTAAGGTGTATGAAAACTTCTGACTTCAACTGGATTTATATATATATTTAACTGTCTTTTTAAAATAACAAACCAGGAGGCAATGTAGGTTTTCCTTTTAGTAGAAGCAAGTGATTTGGTGTTAGGGGTTCTAAGTCATTGGGGTGGTCGGATACTGTAGTTCAAGGCCTATCATTTAATATTGCCTCAACTTCACAAAGAGCAGTTTGAAGGCCTTCATCATCTAGTGTTTGCTGCTTTAATACTGATGTGAGAGGGCTTTGTACCTGCTTAATCAAGCGCTCCCATACACCACCATGATGAGAACCAGTAGGGGGAGTGAAAAAAAAAGTTCCCTTTTCATTTTACTGTTATCTAGGGATTTCACAGCTTTTCTCAATTCCTTTTCAGCAGCAAAGTAGTTTATTCTGTTGTCGGATCTCATTTCTTCTACTTGACCCTTTCGACAAATAAATCTATGAATTGCATTAATACAGGAGGCTGTATCATGATTGTAAGCCATTTCAAGATGGACAGCACCACTGGCAAGGCAGGTGAATATAACTCCATATCGTTTGATAAAACTCCGACCCCGCTTTACTTCAATTGGTCCAAAGAAATCTGTCCCAACACTAGTGAATGGAGGGGAATCTGGAGAGATTCTGCTTTTGGGAAGATCTGCTATGTTTTGGGTAAATACCTTTGCATGTTGACAGGAGCAAAATGTGCAATCATAAATGACTTTTCTTGCAGCAGAGTTGGCACATGGAATCCAATATTTCTGCCTCAGTTTGGCCAACATATGATTCCTACCACTGTGTCCCATACGCTTATGTATATGGGTAAGCAAAAGTCTTGACACAAGGCACGCTTTGGGGATAATGATCAGATTTTTTGTACTCATGGGAATTGTAGATTTATTAAGTCTCCCTCCAACTGTTAACAAGCCTTCTTCCATATTAGGGTCAAGATAAAGGATAAGGCTCTTGTAGTACTGAACCAACTTTTTCAAGAGCAACAATCTCTTTGGAGAAGTGCTGATGCTGGACAAAGCTAATGATGGCCTTATCTGCATCCATCAGATTCTCTACTGACAGACTTTGGTAGCTTAGAGATTTCTTAAATGATTTCTGAAATTTGCTTTTCAATCTCTTTACCACTGTCAGTTTTCATGTTCATTACATGCTCTTTTCTTGCACAACTGTCACTGTGTCTTTAAATTTAAGAATCCATGACAGGAGAGTCACGTGACACCATGCGAGGATCGGATGTGTGAACAGCGAGCTCTGTGCACTTAAACCAGTGAGATTCAATACACTCTGTTCCATAACTATTCAAGGAGGACAATGTCAAAGAATTCAAAATCCTCGTGCTCTGGAAACATTAAAAGACACTTACGTGCTCAAGCTGATACCCCCGAGCAGGCCGAGGGCCTGGGAGTCTATTTAGTCAGAGAAGTGTGGGAAATAGGGTGGGAGATGCTGAATATGTCGGCAGTACTGACGAAGGTCATTGCATACTTGGAGGATCTTGCTGTGATACGTCGATCGATCACTGCCATGGAAGCGTAATTCACTGAAATGGTTTCAAGAGTGGGGGATGTCGAGAAATGGATCGATTATCTGGAGTCATCGGAGAGGGAATTATTTGCTAATCTGCTAGCGACCAAGGTGTATTTGGAGCGTGTCTGGGATCTTCTTTGCCCTCAGGAATTCTGACAAAACGGATGTTATTCCACCGGCTACGTTTCTCCATGTCCTCCAACAGTTGGAGGACATGGAGAACCATAGCCGGTGGAATAACGTCTGTTTCATCAGAATTCCTGAGGGCAAAGAAGGACAGGATATGGTGAAATTCCTAGATGGGCTCCTTCCGAATCTGCTCGACATTTCAGGCCATAAGCTGGAAATCGAGCGAGCTCACAGGGTTCCGGCTCAGAGATCCATGGAGGGAGACAGGCCCCGATCAATTCTGGCCAAATTTCTGAGATCATCCGATAATGATCATGTGTTACGCTAGGCAAGGAGTAAAGGAAGGCTTTCTTGGAAAAATAACAGCATTTTCTTGTTCCCAGATTTTGACGAGAGAAACGTGTTCGATTCAAGGAATGCAAGAAACTTTTACATTAATGGGAGGTCGCTTTTGCACTGATATTCCCTGCCAAATTCAGAATAGATGCTAAGAAGGGCCATTAAACATTCACATGCCCACAGCAAACAATGTCCTTCATAAAGTCAATGGAGTAAGTCATCTTGTGGTGCTCACTTTGCAGCCGAATGGACCGGCTCTCTGAACATTCATTTGACTCTGAGGAAACTGAGCGCTTTTTTTGAACTGGTTCTGCCTTGCGGCTGGAGTTTATTTTGTAGAGTGGCACACCTTCACGACAGTTTTATGGATTAACCTACACGCTCGTTGTACTTATTCCTCCTTTTGGCTGGAGTTTGTTTTGCAGAGTATTTCTTGCAAAGACATTTGAGTGATTAAGTAATTTGCCTGCACTCATGTTGCAGCTGAGTGGATCGGCTCACTGAACGTTTGTTTGACTGTTTGAAGAATCTGTGCGCCTTTTTTGTGCTGGTTCCGCCTAGCGTCTGGAGCTTATTTTGTGGAGTGACACACCTTCAAGACAGTTTTATGGATCAATCTACATGCTCTTTGTGTTATTCCATCTATTGGCTGGAGTTTGTTTTATAGATGATCATTTGCTGTGTAATTCTGTCTCACAAAATTTGTATAGAAACACCGGACTTGAGTAATCTGACAGCAAATTTGTCGCAGGGGTTCTCGTAGGCATGCATAGACTGTTTGAGTTTGGAAGGACGAATTCCAGTTTGTTTTGTTCTAGGGGAATTTTGGGTTTTGATGGTCACACCAATGTTGGAAAGTGGTCTTTATAATCTTGTTTTTGACACACAATCTTTTTTCTTAGGGTTAGGGGATGGGAAGCTTCTGCCAACCAAGACACAAGCCCGGTTAGGTCACATTCCACGTGTCTCTCTCCACATGGAATGTGAATGGGTTGGGGCACCCCATAAAAAGAAGGAAGGTTCTCTTCTTAAGCATAAGAAATATGATATAGTGTTTCTTCAAGAAACGCACCTTTCTCTGCAGGAAGATGAAAAATTTGGGAAGATTTGGGCATTTTTTTTTTAATAGTGCTGGCTCGAGTAAGAACAGGGGAGTCATTACGCTGATAAGTAAACATCTACAATTCAAATGTCTCAAACAGAGTAAAAAAATTAGGAAGAGTCATTATTGTTTTAGCTGAAATTCACGGAAAAGTCTTATTCTGGCTAATATTTATGCACCTAATGTTGATGATCAGGGCTTTTTTATAGATCTTGAAGGGATGTTGCAAGCCACTGGCACCCCTCATGATATAATATTGAGAGGAGACTTTAATCTTTTGATGGACTCAGTCCTTGATCATAGTGAAGCAAAAGTGTGTAAGCCCCCTACAGCAACATTGACACTTCACAGGATGTGTAAAAATCTTGGTCTTACAGATATTTGGCGACTTTTGAACCCATCTGATAGGGACCATACATTTTTTTTTTCATCAGTCCATAAGATTTATTCTAGAATAGCTTTGTTATTTTATTTTTTATATCCAAGTCCCTCATTTCAGCTGTTGTCGATTGCTCAATTGGAAATATCTTAGTTTCGGATCACGCCCTGGTGAGTTTAGAGGTGTTGCCACATATGGAGAAAAAGAAATCATATAGTTGGCACTTTAATGTATCCCTTTTGCAAAATCCTGAATTCCAACAAATGTTAAAGGCTGAAATCAATGTCTATATGGAGACCAACTGGTCCTCAATATCCTCTGTGGGCGTGGCTTGGGAGGCACTTAAGGTGGTTCTTAGGGGTCGGATCATACAGTATGCCACATTCACCGAAAAATCCAAAGCACGAGAACTCGTGGAGTTGGAAGGGAATATTAAAAGTGCCGAGGCAGAGCTCAAGCGCTGAATGTCGTCTAATGGCCTCAGGGAACTGACCCGATTGAAATACAGATATAATACTATTTTGATGCGGAAGGTGGAGTTTGGGCTATTCAGGGCAAGACAGTCATACTTTGAGTCGGGGGACAAAGCAGGGAAGCTTTTGGCTAGATATATAAAGCAGAGAGAGTCTTTTTCTATCATTCCCTCTGTGAAATCTGCTGGTGGTGAAATATTTACCTCGGCCATTGATATTAATAATGCTTTTAAAGAATTCTATCTTGATCTCTATAGTTCCATGTCTTCGTCTACTGATGAGGTTATTAGAAATTTTGTGAAACCATTAGAACTCCCTAAACTGTAAAAGTTATTTGATTTGATTTGAACTGACGACTAAGCAAAGGAATTCTCTTGATTCTGAGATAACTTGGAGGAGCTTGGCAAGGTAATTAAGGTCTTGCCTACAGGCAAGGCTCCGGGGCCTGATGGCTTTTTTATATCTTATGCTACAGAACTGGCTCCACTTTTGTTAGAAGTTTATACTGAATCATTAAAGAATGGGAAGCTTCCGCCAACCAAGACACAAGCCCGGTTTAGTCTGATTCTTAAAAAGGACAAAGATCCAAGCGAGTGTAAGAGTTACCATCCAATTTCCCTGTTCCAGCTAGACGTTAAAATATTGTCAAAAATTTTGGCTAACCGATTAAGTTATGACATCTCTTATACATATAGATCAGGTGGGGTTTATTCGGGGCCGCAGCTCTTCTGATAATATTAGGCGTTTCATCAATATCATGTGGTCAGTAGTGAATGATCAGTCTCCGGTTGCTGCCATCTCACTTGACGCTGAAAAGGCGTTTGATATGGTAGAATGGGATTATCTTTTTAAGATTTTGGAAATGTATGAGTTCAGGAATACTTTTATTGGGTGGATTAAGTTACTGTATAGACACCCGGTAGTGTCGGTTCAAACAAATGGATTAATTTCAGATTATTTTACTCTGGATAGGGGCACCTGGCAGGGTTGCCCTCTTTCCCCATTACTGTTCTGTCTTGCCCTGGAACCATTAGCAGCCATGATAAGAAGGGAAGATGATTTTCCAGGGGTGATGGTGGGAGGCGTGGCACATAAGCTTTTACTTTACGCAGATTATATTTTATTATTCATCTCCGACCCCACTAGATCTATGCCTTGCCTCCACAGAATTATTAATTCCTTTTCTAAATTCTCAGGATACAGAGTCGATTGGTCTAAATCCGGAGCTTTGGCTCTGTCAGCGTACTGTCCAGTAACTGCTTTTCAGCCGGGCACCTTCCAGTGGCCCAAACAGTGCATTAAGTATTTGGGTATTTTATTCCCATCAAATTTGTTTGATTTAGTTAGTGTTAATTTTGACACATTAATAAAAAGCTTTTCGAGCGATGTGAGCAGGTGGGCTTCATCACATTTATCTATGTTTGGGAAGGTTAATGTTATTAAAATGAATTGTATTCCAGAATTCAACTACCTGCTACAATCTCTCCCTGTAGATGTCCCCCTCTCTTATTTCAAGCAATTTGATAGCATAGTGAAGTCCTTCATTTGGAATGGTAAACGTGCCAGATTCCATTTCAGTAAGTTACATAGGCCGACTGACAAAGGTGAGACTAGGCCTACCCAAGATTTAGTTTTATTATTATGCATTCGGTCTCAGACATTTGGCTTATTGGTCGCTTCCACCTGAGAGAGCCCCTCCCTGGTTTTGTATCAAACAAGAATTTCTTGCCCCTATTTCGCCATTACAAAGCCTTTTTATCAAACTAATTGGAGAAGTTACCCCGTTATCTCACATTTACACTCGATATGGACAAAAGTGTCCAGAGTGTTTAATTCTGACATTTATTTAAATGTTGCCTCGAGCATATGGCTGAACCCTAAATTTATGTATTAATAAGTGCCCTTTCTGTTGGTCAGAGTGGATCGTGAGGGGGGTTACTGCACTCGGTGACATATATGAGAGTGGAGTATTGAGATCCTTTGAAAATATGGTTCAGCATTTTGGGATTCCCAGGTCTCAGTTCTTTAGGTATTTACAGCTGCACCACATGCTCTGTAGTTTTTGGGAGTAGCATACACCCCCTTAAAGCAGCAGATACTTTGGGAGTGGTGATTACTGCTTTTGGAAAAGGACATGAGGCATCAGTGTATTACTCCCTGTTAATTCAGAGTCTGGGGGACGGAGCTTTCATTTCTATCAAGAAATTATGGGAGAAAGATTTGAACTTGGTACTGGAGGAGGAAGTGTGGGCTAGGATTCTAAATAACGTCAAGTCTACATCTAGAGATGCAAAGGGGCGCCTTATGCAATTTTATATTTTGCATAGATTCTGTTGGACCTCCTCTAGATTGTATAGGCTTGGTCTTAAAGACACACCTACCTGCTGCCGATGCCAATCAGAAGATGGGGACACAATCCATGTTTTTTGGTGGTGTGTTTAGATTCAAGAATTTTGGTTGAGGGTTCAGAGCTTTATGTGTGATGTATTGGGCACTCATTTCATTTTGCCCCAGACTCTGTATTTTAGGCGATGGGGCGGTCATTAACATAGGGATAAATAAATAAAGAATTGGGTCCTGGCCAGTGTTATGATAGGTAGACGGGTTAATGTCAGGGGATGGAATTCGGCTGGAACGCCCTCATTTCGAGAGTAGTGCATGGAGATGGACAGGGTGGCGGCACTTGAGGAGATGTCGTGTAGAAGGCTGGGCAATCTGGGGTTGTTTGATGGGAAGTGGGGCAGATATTTGGCCTTTTTAGAGGGCTCTCAGGGAGGGGGTAGTGGAGAGGGATCTCTAGTTTTAAATGTGTGTGTGCAATTTTATTGTTTTTTGAAAGTGTAATTTTTATGTTTTTTTAAAAAAAAAATTATTTATTTATGACCATTGGGGTGCGTGTTTGTGTCGGGTGGGGAATGTTTGGGGGTAAGGAATTAATTTGATATAATTTGATTCTTTTGATTACATTTCTGTTATGTTTACTTCATTTGTTGAATGTTGAATTTTTATTCATTTGTTAATCAATAAAAATAGTTAATAATAAAAAAAAGAATCCATGACTTTTTTTTTTTAGCTTGTGCCACTGAGAAAAATACTCACAACGTATCTGTGGGTTCCTGTTCTATTTGTTTAGTTATAGTGCTGACCACAGCCACATCTTTGACTTCAGGGTCATCCTTAGCAATGTGGTCAAAGTCACATATTGGTTTTGGCCATTGAGACTCCGGTTGTTTTAAGAAGTCTGGGCCATCCATCCACTGCATAGATTTTAGAAAAGCCTCTGTAGAAAGAACACGTGAGGCATCGTCAGCTAGGTTATGTGTAGAATTGACATAACGCCACTGCTTAGGGTTTGATAGCTCTCTGATGGCAGACACTCTGTTGGCTACGTATGTATGAAATCATCTGGTTTCATTGAAGATGTAGTGAAGTACAGCAGTACTATCAGTCCAGAACACTGATTCAGTGAGATTCATCAGAAGTTCTTTTCTCAGTATATCATCTTTCCATGCTGCCAGTAGTGCAGCTGCCAATTCTAGACATGGAATGGCAAGTTGTTTTAAAGGGGCTACTCTTGGCTTTCCAATAAGGAATGCAACATGGATTGCATCCACCGTGTTGGTTAGATGCAGGGATGTGACATCACCATAGCCCACCTCACTCGTGTCACTAAAATGATGGAGCTGTGCTGAAGATATCTACCCAAAGCAGATTGGTTTTGTGCTCCAAACCACTTGAAATCCTGAGAGCCTACTCAGGTCCGACATCCATGTTTTCCACTGAGTGACACATGCATGAGGCATTTCCTCATCGCAGCCATAATTCATTTTATGCAGCTCTTGTAAGATTTTCCTTGCTGTCAATACAAAAAGGGCCAAGAAAGCCAAGGAGGTTGTAAACTGAACATATTAATGACAGTATACCTCTTTTTGTTGCAGGTCTGTCTTTAGAAGCAACTCGAAATGACAATGTATCCGTTTCCACATTCCATTTTACTCCAAGTGCCTTTTCAATAGGTAATTGATCCATATCAAGATCTAGGTCTTTAACATCCACTGCTTTTTCCTCCACAGGTAATTAGGCAAGACAAGTCTGCTGTTGCTGATCGATTTTGTCAGCATGAATCCGCCTTCTAGGCACAAAGATTTCAGATTTTTCACTAAGGCGATGGCTTTTTCTCTGTTGCCACTGACTTCAAGCAATCATCCATGTAGAAATTGTTTTTGACTGTATTGATGGTTTCTTCATCACACTTCTCTTTGTTGTCTTCAGCTGATCTACGAAGTGCAAAGTTTGCATAGCTCGGTGTTGAGACAGCCACAAAGAGATGCACAGTCATTCTGTATTCAGTTATTGGCTTAGAAATGTGTCAATCTGGCCACCAAAGGAATCTTAATCTAAATCATCGGGAGCAACACGGACCTGATGAAACATCCCTTCGATGTCTCCCATGAAAGCTTCAGTGTCTTGATGAAACCTGATGAGAACATCTATCAGAGTGTTGGAAAGGTCAGGTCCCTGAAGCAGTTCATTGTTTAGGGATGTTCCAGCACAAGAAGCTGCACAGTCAAATACCACCTGTATACATTTCTTTCTAAGGTGGTAAACAGCATGGTGTGGAATATACCACACTTGGCCATTATCACGGACCAATTGATCAGATGGTACATTCTCTGCGTGGCCTTTTGAATCACCTTGATTCAATTGAAGTTCTATTCAGTATCTTAAGAAGGCCCAAAGCACGCTGCTCGGCTAGGAATCTGTTTTTAGGCATCACATTTGGATAGCGGAAAGGTAAGCACAACAGGTAATAGCCATCCTTTTGAATGATGGAATCCTCTGCAATTTTCAAGAACTGCTTATCCTCAACAGAGGCCCCTTTTTTGTCATCATGACATCTTTCTGGGAAGTCTTGGTTGTACTGTTGGTGTAGGAGTTTGTCTATATGTGCAATCGAAATCCTGTTTGCATTTAAACTTGGGAGTCCATGTTTTTTTGCACTGCTAGTCATCAATGGGCCATTAACAACCCATCCAAGAAGAGTTTTGATGGCAAAAGGATCATTACTTTGGCTATTAACTATTTTCCAAGGTTCTAAAGCATTTGGTGTGTTTACGCCAATTAACAGCCCAACATCTGCATCAATATTGTACTTGACTTCATTTAAGTATGGCCATTGTTTGTTATAATTCTGACCAGGGATGTTGTCTTTTGTGACAGGAATGGTCTTTTGAGTATACACTTCAGGCAATTTTAAAAAGGAACATTCATCCAGAGCACTCACTTCCAGTCCTGTTACTTTGTAGCTGTTCACAGATTTTTCTTGCTCCATTGTTCTTAGAAGGATGTCACATTTCTTTCCTTTCAGGTACAAGTCTGACATGAGCTTTTCTGTGCAAAAGATGGCAGAATTGCCTGGATCCAAAAATGCATATGTGTGTATAATCTTATTGCTTTTTCATGCTTTACTTGCACAGGAAGGATAGCTAAGGTACATTCAGGAATGCCAGCCCCTGTGTGGCTACTAGTGGACATTGAAACTAAAGCATTTCTCACAGTTTCTTCTCGGACAGAATGTCTTAGCACATCTGTGTTTTTCTGATTATGAATGTGCAATATACTTGGATGTCTTGTTCACACGTTGTGCATGTAAGTCTCTTTTTGCAATATTTGCTTAAATGACCTCTTCTTGGACATCCAAAACATAATCCTTTGGATTTTAGGAAGTCATCTTATGGAGTTTCATGTTCCTTGCCACAGTCGCCTTCAGCTTGCTCAAAAATGCTGACAAGCTTTCCTGTATCTTTACAACATCAGGGGACTCACTTTTCATCAAGGTTTTAATTTCATTTTGTCTCCGCGCTACAGCACTTAGTCTTGCTCGCTGTGATACGATTAATTTCATTAATCTTTTTTCAGCTTCAGCAGCAATCAGTGACTCATTTGTTTCATCAGTTATTTCAACTATTTCCGACATTTCTGGTAAATTATCCATCGTTTAACATCTCAATAGGCATTAACATTCCAGATAAACCCTTGAATTTAGTTGTGCTATCAACGCGATTGAATCCTGAAAACAGCGTCTTTTCCAAATAATTCAAATTTTTCTTGTTTGTTTGAATATCTCCATCAATATATCGAATTCATATCACTTATTTCCCTTTTCGTTCATTTTCATTACTCACGGACTTTCGTTGAATCCGATGTGTAGAGTCACCCATCGTGCTTCACTTGGAATGTTTGGAATTTCATTCATAATATAGACTACTCCACGGTCTCTCCGCATGGGAAATCCAGCATGGTTTTCAAACTTTTTGTTTGGTGGCAAATTCAAAATAACAAAATAATTATGCCACTTCCTTGATACAGGGGTGAAGTTTCTAGCGCACAAAAAATAGTCAAAAAGGTCCTTTTACTTGTTTTAATTTATTTGTTTCCTTTCAATGGAGAAGTGTGTGGTTTGAAAACCATATGCTCACCCCGTACACCTGCTCCCCCCACATTTCAAAACATATATTGCATGTAGACAAATCACATTAAAGGGGCGGGATACAGGTGAGTACTAAATAAACACAGGTGTACACAGAAAAGTAAAAATAAACATTCAAAATATAAGTGGCTCCTAAATGTGTGATGTGAATTTCATCACCAGCAGAGTCTGAGCGGACTGTCTGTGTACGACTCAGATTTTCTCAACACGGACCGTCTGCGCACATTGTTGGTGCATGCGCTTGCCATCGACTGTACTAAAAGAGTATCACAGAGCAGTTGTAGTGCGCATGTGTCAAACGTGTTTTTATATGCTCATGGTCAAAAGAGTATACTTTGAAAGCCTGACTGCTCGAAATGACCCAGAAAACAGAAAAACAAAGTATACCTGAACATCATTGTGATGGAAGTACCAGATGCTGCTCACTCATGGATTAAAGAGGACAAGATGAACACACACACCTGCATGAGTGTGTTGAAGTGTGTTGCTGTTCCAGTGGTGTGATGTGTGCAGCTACAGGAAGACATGTTTAATAGTGTTAGCTGTAGGGCTGTTATCAGAACGTTGCAGTAGTCCAGTCTTGAGATGACGAGCTTCAGACCAGCAGCTGTTCAGTGTTGTGTTTGACTGATGGTTGGGCTGCATATCATCCAGGATGTGTATGTGGAGAAGAGCACTAAACACTGATGTAACTCAGACACCATTAGGTGGAAGTGCACTTCCTGTGATGCTCAGATGAGAGAGTCTGGACAACAGGATCTGATGATTGACAGGTGTTGAGTGAGAACAGGTGATTCACAGGGCCGCAGTGAGCGCTGATTAGTGTTGACCTCGAGCAGGTGATTCTGTGAAAGAGTTGATTGAGTTTCTGTTGAAAACACAACATTATTTGTGTGTGTTTCAGGAAAGCGTCTGCGGTGTCTTCAGCTGCTCTCGCCGGAGTTCCTCGTCTGCCATCTGGACGAAAACCACCGGGACCCCCGCCAGGACCTCCCCCTCCACAGATACTGCTGCTGTATGGAAACACACGGCGAACAGGTTTGCACACACACACACACTTATATACACACACACACTCTCTACAGTAACGTGTTTGATGTCAGATGATGGTGGCGGTTCAGACACTGAAATGTTTGACGTTGGCGGACGAGACACTGACAGCGAGAGTGATGCAGACGACGACAGTGACTCGCAGGACGACAGCGGTGGAGAGAGAGACGACACAGACGCTGACATGAGAATGATGACTGATCGCCATGACGACAGAGAGGATGAGAGAGACAGAGCCGATAAACACACAGGTGAGACATTTACTTTGTGGTTTGTTTATTGTTTATTTGTGTTTGCATCCCCCCCATAATTAGTCCTAACTACATACAAAACAAAACACTTTTTTATGACATATTTTAATATTTTTCATGAAAATACAGATGAATAAAACAATGCTGTTGTGAACTGTATGTTGTCAGTAACGGATTCATTAGACCGATTCAATAACTTGTGAGTCTTTCTGACTGATTTGTTTATACGAGTCATTGGTTCATGATCCACTTAATGAAACATTAGTCTTAATCTTATAGTTCATAAAAAATATATTTTTTAAAACACTGCACATGAATAACTAATATTGTTATTATATTCATGATGTTAGTCAGAGGGGAACTGGCCCCCACAGTGAGTCTGGTTTCTCTCAAGGTTATTTTTCTCCATTAATCAACATCTTATGGAGTTTTGTGTTCCTTACCACAGTCACCTTTATACACAACTCACAATCGTATTTTATCAAACTACATAATAATGACTCTAAGACATTATAGATATTACAGTTTCATTTTCTGTTAATGCATGATTTTCTGTAACTTTGAAACGATGTGTGTTGTGAAAAGAGATACAAATAAAAAATGACTTGAATCATTAATTAAACTCACCATTGAGAAGTCATTATTTCTGTTGCCATGGAGCTGTAGTTGAGAATACTGTTGCAGTGTTTGTGTGTTTATTATGTGTTTGTCGCTCACAGGTCGCAGTGTGTGGTTTGCTGACATGCCTTCACCAAGAGAGAAGAGGAAGAAGAGGGTGATGAAGAAGAACAAGACCATCACACCACTGCAGGCCATGATGCTGAGAATGGCAGGTGTGTGTGTGTGTGTGTTGAGGTGAATGTTGAATACATGTTCACTCTTGTGTGTGTGTGTGTGTGTGTTGAATACATGTTCACTCTTGTGTGTGTGTGTGTGTGTGTGTGTTGAGGTGAATGTTGAATACATGTTCACGTGTGTGTGTGTGTGTGTGTGTGTTGAGGTGAATGTTGAATACATGTTCACGTGTGTGTGTGTGTGTTGAGGTGAATGTTGAATACATGTTCACTCTTGTGTGTGTGTGTGTGTGTGTTGAATACATGTTCACTCTTGTGTGTGTGTGTGTGTGTGTGTTGAGGTGAATGTTGAATACATGTTCACGTGTGTGTGTGTGTGTGTGTGTGTTGAGGTGAATGTTGAATACATGTTCACGTGTGTGTGTGTGTGTTGAGGTGAATGTTGAATACATGTTCACGTGTGTGTGTGTGTGTTGAGGTGAATGTTGAATACATGTTCACGTGTGTGTGTGTGTTGAGGTGAATGTTGAATACATGTTCACGTGTGTGTGTGTGTGTGTGTTGAGGTGAATGTTGAATACATGTTCACGTGTGTGTGTGTGTTGAGGTGAATGTTGAATACATGTTCACTCGTGAGTGTGTGTGTGTGTGTGTGTGTGTGTGTGTGTTGAGGTGAATGTTGAATACGTTCACTCTTGTTTGTTTGTGTGTGTGTGTGTGTTGAGGTGAATGTTGAATACATTTTCACTCTTGTATGTGTGTGTGTGTTGAGGTGAATGTTGAATACATGTTCACGTGTGTGTGTGTGTGTGTTGAGGTGAATGTTAAATACATGTACATGCTCTTGTTTGTGTGTATGTACAGGTCAGTCAGTACCTGAGGAAGAGGATGAGGATGGAGAGGATTTCACAGACTCTGATTCAGATGGTGAGGATGAAGGTGTGGATGCTGAAGCTGCTCACTCATTGGCCAATCCCAGACTTCCTGCTCCATCTGCACCAATGGCAGCTCAGCAGCCTCCTCCACATATGCAGGCTCCACCAATCACAGGGCCTCCTCCTTTAGGACCACCTCCTGCCCCTCCAATGAGGCCACCAGGACCGCCATCCGGCCCGCCTCCGGGACCGCCTCCTGGTGCGTCACCTCATGCTGTTAAATCCCTTATGTGTTCTTTATTATTATTACATAAATGTTATTACTGAGCACTAGTTTGTGTGTAGTCAGGCTACAGTCTTCATTACATAATATGATTAAATATTTGAGGTCACTCGTCACCTCTGGGCAATTCCAGCATTACAGATATGACACTTGCAGTCTAAACATGAAATTTAACTTCTCATAGTAATAAGTCATTACCAGTATATCGAACCATTTTTATATATAATTGTAAACTCCTGAAGATAGAGTCCAGAACATTTTCAGTCTGACAGGGTTAGGGTTTATTTTTTTGCAATACGGACGTGACAAAAATGGCCATGGTATAAGGAAAAACCATCTTAAACACTTTGAACTCAGACATCACTCATTTTGAAATATACTGTAGACTACATTCAGCGCTTCGGTCAGAGTGAGCGAGCAGCACACAAGCAGCGGCAGATGATCAGAAGATATTTATCACATTTCAATTCAAATCACAAATGCATCATGGATCAGATCGAGTCCGTGATCCTGATAAAAGAATGAGTGGTGGAGGTTTGTGATTCTCTCAGTGAATAATATGACGCACATGTAACTGTCACATTCATAACACATTATTATGAGTGTTTAAAGGAAAGTAGGAGATCGTTTGTTCCACGTGCAACACTGGGGCCATTATGGTCCAATGAAAGTATATATGTGCTGGATGAAGGCGAGCTATTATTAATGATATGCCCAATTGAGCTAAAATTGGACTGGTAAGACTACAGTCAGACTAAAGCCTTTACATGAAATTTAAAAAGACAATTTATTCTTTCAGTCCAACTGAAATCAAACTGTGTGTGTGTTCAGGTGCTCCTCCGTTCATGAGGCCTCCTGGGCTGCCAGCCGCTCTCAGGGGTCCCATACCACGCATGCTGCCTCCGGGACCCCCGCCGGGCCGACCGCCAGGACCTCCTCCAGGACCGCCACCGGGTCTGCCCCCCGGACCCCCTCCCAGAGGACCCCCGCCACGCCTGCCACCTCCTGCTCCTCCAGGTCATTTTTAGTGTGTGTGTGTTTGAATGTTAGTGTGTGTGTTTGATGTGTTTTCATGTGTGATCTTGATTTGTTTTGCAGGAATGCCTCCACCGCCCCCTCCCCCCCGCACCGGACCCCCCCGCATGGCCCCCCCGCTCTCTCTCTTCCCTCCACCACTCAACCCCAACGTGCTCAGTGCTCCGCCCAGCATCGTATCGCGTCAGAAGCCGCCCACGGTGTCTGTCTCCTCTGGCGACAGCTCTCAGAACGTGTCCACCCGCCCCCCCGCCCTGCAGATGCCCCCACCCCCTGGCACCGCCCCCCCGCTTGCCCCCACCATCGAGAAACGCGCCAACATCTCTGGCCCCTCCTCAGCGCAACCGGGTACCGCCACCATCTCCGCCAAACCTCAGATCATCAACCCCAAGACGGAGGTGACGCGCTTCGTTCCCACGGCGCTCCGTGTGCGCAGAGACCGCGCCGGCGCGATGGAGAAAACAGGTGGCAGGAGAGAGGATGAGCGTGAGCAGCCCAAACAAGTGTCTATAAACCCGACCCAGCCCGCTGGCATTGCCCCGCACAACATGAAGACTAAAGACCAGATGTACGAGGCCTTCATGAGAGAGATGGAGGGGCTGCTGTGATTTAATTAGTCAATAATAAAAGACATCATCTGTGCTTCATTGAAGTCGAAGGTCACTGGCGTTCTCTTTTACATTTTATATGTTTCCTTTTAGTTCGTTACTGTCACATGATTGTGTTTCATCTTTAAACATGATTAAACTTCAAACCTCAAACTCCTGCTGCTGTCATTTATCATCTCATTTAAATCATTTATAAATGCTGCTGTTATTTATCATCTTAATTATATTTCAGTATTCTGATATTTACATCCAGCTTCAATCGTTTTCATCTGAAATGTCTAATCAAACTGTAACGTCTGGAAAACCTGGAATTTGACTTCAGAACTTTATCACCAAGTGTAAAATAAACGAGGAATTTTTCTTTGCTTCTAATTCAAATACAGTAAAGACACACTATAGATAATAACAAAACACATGAAATTGAAACCCGCTCGGTTCGGAAATACACAATCAAGTAATGAGAAGTACAAGAAAGCCGCAATAAAAATGTGAAATAAAAGAGTGTAAAATGTGGTGAGGAATACATCAAATGGGAGATGATGTTAAGTGTGATTTCAGGCCTTAAATTTAAACTAATCAAGTCATGATGATTTCTATTTGCCCTGTAAAGTCAAATCCTCCATTGAGCTGCACTCACATACAGACCAGCAAACCATTTCAAAACACAGTTAAAAACATCACTATAACACTTATTTTACTACGGAAACAATCCCAGACTGTGCAACGTTTTGTTCAGAGTTCAAATATTTGTGTAAGTAAAATGTAGTGAAAATACTTCACAATTAAATATATCAATGACTTATTAAAATTATTTTAAAAATATATCTGAATAACATTTGCAGTCATATTTGATTTATCTCATTCTGTCATTATATATTGATAAACACTTTGAAAGATCAAGTGTATGCTGTCAAATTAATGATGATCCATGTAGTATCAGGTTAGACTTGGTGAGGTTCCTTGAATTGTGTAAACATTTATTCACTTAAAAAACATAATAATAAAAAAAAAAATGGTCCACTTTAATTTGTAGAAGCCAATTAATTAGGATACAGGCAAGAGGATATTTATGTCTTATTGCAGACTACACAGTTATATTTACTTTAAATCCATAATTCCAAGACTGGGCTTAACGAGACAAAATAATTTAGGTGGATTTTAGGACATAAAAATATGACCTGTAGTTGGTCACTCAAACCCACCGGGAGACTATCACAACCATATGTGTGTTCTTTTGTTGTTGTTATTTATCGGTCAGTTGAATGAACGCTTTGACACAGCTGATGTTTTAAAGCGTGACATTTTCAGACAGTCCCTTAGCAATAAAAGCACATTTTGACCATTTTCAGACAGTCCCTTAGCAATAAAAGCACATTTTGACCATTTTCAGACAGTCCCTTAGCAATAAAAGCGCATTTGACCATTTTCAGACAGTCCCTTGGCAATAAAATCACATTTGACCATTTTCAGACAGTCTCTTGGCAATAAAATCACATTTGACCATTTTCAGACAGTCTCTTGGCAATAAATGAGCATTTGACCATTTTCAGACAGTCCCTTGGCAATAAACGAGCATTTGACCATTTTCAGACAGTCCCTTGGCAATAAAAGCGCATTTGACCATTTTCAGACAGTCCCTTGGCAATAAAAGCGCATTTGACCATTTTCAGACAGTCCCTTGGCAATAAACAACGCATTTGACCATTTTCAGACAGTCCCTTGGCAATAAACAAGCATTTGACCATTTTCAGACAGTCCCTTAAACGAGCATTTGACCATTTTCAGACAGTCCCTTGGCAATAAACGAGCATTTGACCATTTTCAGACAGTCCCTTGGCAATAAACGAGCATTTGACCATTTTCAGACAGTCCCTTGGCAATAAAAGCGCATTTGACCATTTTCAGGCATTATCCTGCAGCTAATTAGTAAATTAATAAATATAGTATTATAATATACTCTTAATTGTGCTGGTGATATTTGTAAGACTGTCACCTCCAGAAAACAGAGTTAGCAGAAACCAAATATCCACCAAACATCAAACATGAAACGAACTTTAGCGCTAAATGAGCTGAATTTGAGGCATCGCCACAGTAATTTTTAGGGGGATCATAGATCACAAATGATCCATGTATACAGTTTGAGTTAAAAATAATTTACTGAACTAATGTCACGTTGACAAGATGCTTTTACTTTTGCAACTGTATTTTTATTTAAATTGCTGCGAGTTCCATTAAGTGAATATCATTTCCCAGAAACCACAGCGCAATTGCAGCGTCACTTCCGACCATGCGCAGTGTCTTAAACACGTAACACGTGGGAGAAGTGCAGCAAACATGGCGGAGCAGAGAGAAACAAATACAGAAGAAGAGAAAATAAACACACAAACTGTCGAAGACAACACAACAGAAGACACACACACGAGCTTCAGAGATCTGGTGAGATTCACTACAGTTCGATTCAGTTCACATGATGAATCGTTTCATTAGAGAGCTTCTCTAGTGATGCTCACATGAACCGTTCTCAATTTTTGAGGTTTTCAGTAGAAATTGATTAAAATAATCTTCATGAATCAAATCTGTTTGTTAGAGAGTGTGTGTGTGTGTGAGAGAGAGAGTGTGTTTGTGAGTGTGTGTGTGTGTGTTTGTATGTGTATGTGTGTGAGTGTGCGTGTGTGTGTTTGTAGCAAATATCATTACTTCCGTACATGTTTTTGTATTTTTTTATAAAGCTGTTCACTGGGAATTCAGATTTGAGACGTTATAGACGTGACAATGTAATTGGTAAATCTATTCTAATAAAAGTAACTTTATATATTTATAATAAAAACTCCCTATATAAACCATTGTGTTTATAATGTCTTCACAAATATAACAAAACTTGTGTGTGTGATTTAGGGTGTCACTGAAGTTCTCTGTGAAGCTTGTGATCAGTTAGGATGGAAGAAGCCGACCAAGATCCAGGTGGAGGCCATTCCTGTCGCTCTAGAAGGTGACCAGCTCCACAAACACACAACGCAGTAACACATACAACAAACACACACATGCAAACACACTCACACACACATAAACATGTCAGGCTGTGTAAGTGTGTTAGAAGTTGTTTTTTTTGGCTGCAGGTTTGGAGTTTTTGTTGGTTGTTTCTCTTATAGCTGCAGTGTTTGTGTGTGTGTGTGTGTGTGTCTGTCTCAGGTCGTGATGTCATCGGTTTAGCAGAGACCGGTTCAGGTAAGACCGGAGCGTTTGCTCTTCCCATCCTGCAGTCGCTCCTGGAGTCTGCGCAGCGGCTGCATTCACTCATTCTGACACCAACACGAGAACTCGCCTTCCAGATCTCTGAGCAGTTTGAGGCGCTCGGTTCCAGCATCGGCGTCAAGACAGGTATGTGAACCCTGTCATACGTGATAACTGTCCATTTTACATGTTAATTAGGGCAATTCAACAGGGCTATTAATGATGTCTCTGGACTGTAATACGTTTTTCTTCTATTGTAATTTAATCTGCCGTTTTTATGAGTCCCAGAGTCAGCAGAAATACAGTTCTGAGATCAGTTTATTGAAGAGGACCATTTATAAAAACACACGGTTGATCATTAACTGATTCAGTGTTAATGATGCACAAATAAAATCATCCGTCTGACACGTGTTCATTAATACGAATTATGACAACAGATTGACAAATTCATTTTGTGGACTGTAGGTCAATGATAGCTTTATGTTCAATATTATAGAAATAAACAATAATTAGATATTATATATAATAATAATAATAGAATTGTTTAATCATATTGAATTTTTATTTGTGGAGGGTTAGTGACCTTTTTATTGGCATATGCAATTAATTTGATTTTAAAATGTTAATTGATTTACAGCCCTAATAATAATTGAATTAAACATGTGACCACAGTGATGGAAATTAAAATATCATTTATTGTTTTTAACACTAATATTCAGTATTTATTGGATTTCACAGACACACTTATAAATGTCATTTGTGCGTGTGTGTGTGTGCGTGCGTGCCTGTGTTTGTATGTATGTGTGCGTGTTTGTGTGTGCGTGCGCGTTTGTGTGTGCGCGTGTGCGCGTGCGTTTGTGTGTGCGTGTTTGCGCGTGCGTGCGTGTTTGTTTGTATGTGTGTGTGCGCGCGTGTTTGTATGTGTGTGTGCGCGCGTGTTTATGTGTGTGCGCGCGTGTATGTATGTGTGTGTGTTTCAGCTGTGGTTGTTGGAGGGATCGATATGATGTCACAGTCGCTGGTTTTGGCTAAGAAACCTCACGTCATCATCGGTAAGAGCTCATTTTAATGTGAATATTCTGCTCTGCACATGTTCAAATCTTTGATTATTAAAAATGAAGAACACTTTTAGGTTTTATTTGGGGGCAGAAAATATATCTTCATCTGCCATTGAATAAGATGTGTTTTTATAATGAATTATTAGTGTGAGTGCAGATGAAACGTGTCTCATACGGTCAGATGTGACCATGTTACTCTTGAGTGTGTGATATGACAGTCATGTGTTCAGCAGGGTCTTTTCATGAGTTGAAATATGAATTGAATTGGCAACATCCCACAGGAAGTGGAATTTACTGAATTGCAATTCAAAGGAATTCAAAACAGTCACTTCTTGGACTTTCATTAGTCCGAGACTAATTATTTTGTGACAAATAATTAGTTATTATTTTTGAAGAAGTACGTATTTATTCCATAATTGTTAGAATTACATTTATAAACTTTTTAGACATAACATTTCTCGAAAATAAAGCTAAGATGAACATGGCCATCAACAGATTGAGTTTTTGCTGTCCAGCACATTGTTTTCAAATAACTTCATGAAAATTGATTCAAATTTTGAATCTATTGAATAATTGAGCAAATTAGAGCATTCTGGGAAATGAAGTGTTCTGCACCATGGTCAATAATGAAAATATGATAAATATTGTGAAATAAATGAAATTCACATTTCTATTGGTGGCATTTCAAACATGATTACATCTTATTATATTTATTATTGATTATTAATACTGTAAACAGTGATGTGTTTGTACAACTTAAAGAAATTAGGTTTGCATTATTTTTTTTTTAAGTTGAATTAATGTACTTAATTTTCAGTAAATTAACTGAACTTAAAATGTCAACCTGCCACAACTTTTACATATTAGTTGTACATATTAAATATAATTTTTTTACATATTTAACAATACATATTAAAATTAAGCACTTTTTAAGAATATTTTTAAAACTGTCATCTTTCCTTCATTGACATGTTTTTAAACGGATCTCATGTACATTTCTATAATATTTCATGGAAAGTGATGCGCTTGCTGTCTTCAGCCAATAATATCACATTTGAAGTCATCACGTGAACACTTATGAGGACAAAAATATATTCAGTATTTTAAAGTGTCACGCACAGACCTCATTACTCGGTACATAACACACAACAAGGGTAACAATCAACAAATTGATAATTTTATTACAGAAACAAATTTATCCTGACATCACAAAACAAGTTACTTGCCGAGACAACAAAATCAACAACAACAATGCAACCATATTATTCATGCCCAAGTGCATGCTGGGAAGAGATTGAATGGGACTGAACCAAATAAACATTTTGTGTAGGCCAATTTGGACTTAAATAAATGCAATAAAAAAAATACATAATGCATCTCCATTACTTGTGCCGAAAAACTACAATAACCAAGTAAATCTTTTAGTGTTTTTTCAGCTTTATTTACTTGATCTAAGATTTTTTTTACAGCGTAATTTATGCATGTGATATTAAAAAAATACATTTAAAAAGAGATTGAGTTTATTTGAATTTCATTCCACATCCTTTATGCTACCTCAATTCAAATTCATGAATTGAATTGGCATTCCTCATTCAGTTCTGAATGATGCCCAGCGCTGGCATTCAGTCCAGAGTAGGGTTGGGTGGTATAGTGGTAATAAACGTTTGGCTTCGATACGTTACCCGCACTATTACCTCAGTATCGATACTAAATTGATACTTCAGCAACAAATAAAGAGCGTCAGATTACTGATGAAAAGGACTTGATTAAAGTCTTGCCGTTGCAAATTCTGCATTTTCCATCTGAACCTTTCTGGATTCCATGTTTTAAGTGTTATCATCCTAACCCTTGAAAAAAATAACATAGATTATCATTATTCATTTTACTACAATTATTATTGCATGTAAGAAATATCACAAAAACAAGTGTACTGAATAACTGCTGTAGCAGCTTTGTGTCACAGGTAATCAGATTATTTTCTTTAATATTTTAATTTTTACTGTGAAACTCTGTCGTGCAGAATTATATCTGACCAAAAACAAAACAGCAATTTTTTTGTTAAATTGATTATTATATTTTTATTTGATTAAAGCTCTATGTATTCATTGATTAAACACTTGATGATAATATTTAATTAAAACATGGAATCCAGAAATATTAAAATGCAGAATTTGCAACTGCAAGACTTTATAATAAACTGCAAATTAATAATAATTTATTTATATTATATATTTTATTCTGTAGGTATTGTTTAGAAACTAAATTACAGAAACAACAAAATACTGAACTGTTAACAGTAATCATTATACATTATTATAATTATTTTGTATTTTATTATTTTTTTTATTCAATTTATACATTTTAAATAATTCAAAAAATATGTTTGACAGTGAGGCATACAATTAAATTGAGTATAGGGTTAGGGTTAGGAATAACTAAATTTAGAAATAACTAATTATTAAAATGCTAATAATACAAGCAATGCACCTCAATTTGGTAATACTGTGGTATTTTATGTGACGGTTATCATAAATCTCATACTTTTACACCTCTAGTTATTAATGTTAATGAGGTGATTTTCATATAAAGGGTTTCGGTCCATGTAGGTCTCCAACGGTACATGCACAATTATCTTTAGTTTTATATGTTTATTATTAGGAATCATATGTATAGTGCAGGTTCACAGTAAAAATTGTTGCAGCCTCTGTGTTTACTAAATAATTTCAATCTCTCGTACCGAACCGTGACCCCAAACCTGCACTGAACTGTCCCATGAGGGAAATGTGGGACGTTTGTTAATTTGATTTGAAAATGTACATGAATTTGGTATGTGTCTCTTTTGCCTTAATTCATGTTATCCATCAAATAAATATTCCTAAATCAAAAATATAGCTGCAAGTAGCAATGACTGGGGCCAAACCCTAAAGCACAATGCAGAGAGCTCCGTCACAACAGACTCGCAACGTTTATACCAGCTGAAGCGGGTATTGAACTGGGGTTCACCCAGTCTTTCGAACTGAAACCCAGAGCTCTAACCATTGCGCCACACAATCGACAAGTCTGACTAACGTCAAAGAGACATTCTTGGTTGAGAGTACACAAATATTTCTGACAAAACAGTTACAGTTTAGTTTTTTAAAATTGAAACAGGTATTACACAAAGTCTGCATTATAGTAAGCACAATATGAAGACTCAAAGATCAACAGAAGTACAGATTCTGAAACTGCTCTTTCCTGGACTCGAACTCAGAACCTTTTGACCGTATCCCAATGTGTTAACCACTGGGCCATTCAGTTGACAGCTCAAAAGTGCCAAAGAGACATTCCTGAGAGCAACAGGTTTTAAATAATAAATACATGTAGCTCTGCCAATTTCAGAAGACTTTGAATAAGGAAGCAATGATACATTAAAAGTTTTGTTTAAATTGAATTTGGTTCAATTGTTTATTTGTTTAAATGTACGTAATGTTTTCATAAAATTCAGAATGGCGGAGAAGTTATATGGCTGACGTTGTAAAAATATATATAGTTGAAATTAGGGATGCACCAATATGAATGTCTGGGCCGATACAGATAACGATAATTCACAGCTCATTGTAGCCGATACCGATAACCGATATTTAAAAAAAAGTTTAAATGTTTAATCCTTTAACCTGTAACTTCTAGCTAATTCATTAAAAGCTTGAATCAGAAATGTGCTTATGTTACAGATGAAGGCTGATTTGAATGAGAAATCAATGAAAATAGACTAGCAGTAATTGTACAGTGATCATTTATTTGAGTGTTTGCAGTAATCCTAAAGACTTACAAACAGAGAGTAATGAACTTCAGACAGCTGTAATACTTTAAACCAAAATGAGGTGATTAACAGCATGTAAAGAACATTAAAACAACAAAACACAATACAGACCCTAAACTCTGTATACATGGTGTAGTGTTTATGACTGTGTGTGCAGCTGTGGTTGTGTGTGTTACTTATGTATGTGTGCTTATGCACGTGTCATTTAGACGCTTCTACAGCGCTCATCCATGAAATGTGAACACAATCATAATGGGAATAGGTAACATTATACAGATGTAATAGTCATGAGTTATAACATTAGAAAAGTCTCAACTCAAAATACAAGCACGTTCATTTCACTCACAAACTAGTGTTTTTGGCCATCTTTAGTCACACTGTGAAACTTCAAGATCTATGAACCGTGTTAGGTTGTTTTGTGGCATGTTCCTACATTCTGTTTGTTTCATTCATTAATAAGCAAAAATTATCACCCCCAAATAACACAAGTTTTTGTCACGTTTTCGTTTATTGCCTCATGAAGCACAAACAGAATATCGGAAATGGCATGTTGTTACTCACAGCAGATGGTCCTGAATTAAAACCAGACCCAAACAACGTAACAAGGTGCTGAGATCTTGAAATAATCCACATAGACCGACATCGGCTTGGCTCTCACCGGATGTCACTCACACAGACACGCAGTGTGTGCGCACATACACAGTGTTTGAGGCTGCCCGAGTCTGTGCCTGAAGGAAAGACGCTGTTGGCAGTCAGAGATATTATAGCCGCAAGCAAATAAACCGTAACAAATTATTGGCAAACATATCAGCGGTAATTCCATTATTGGCTCGATAATATTTTGTTTTTCCCAGTTATCGGCCAATAATATATCGACTGCCGATATATCGTGTATCCCTAGTTGCAATCCTCATGACCCAAGGAATCCTAAGGCCACAAACTCATAATTTGAGGACAAACGGTTCAAAAGTAACAGTCCAAAATAGCCAGTCTTGACCCATAGGTGGCGCTGTCACCAAACTTCGGATTTGGTGTCCTCAGATCATTGTCCCAATGAAGTACACCAAATTTCGTTTCGATAGGACAAAGCATTCCTGAGATACATCCTCAAGTCCATTTTCATGTTGACTTCATTAAATTCACGTTGGCATAAATTCTGAACGGTAGCCCAAATTAAAATTATTTCTGGTCAGTTCTGTGAAGCTCGGTCTGGAGATTATTTTGAGCCATCGTTTGGAAAAATCAGACAAAGTTTGAAGGATGTGAAAATTTCAAACTCTAAACATCATAATCCAAGATGGCGGCCACTGTAATGGGCAGATTTTGTATATAAGTGGCCCATTTGAATCATGTCTCAACGGTTCAAAAGATATACGCAAAAGAAAAGTGCATTTTTGAACTGGTATTGGCGCTGTAGAGGATGACCTAGAGACCCCAGATTTGGTATAGAGGCTATTCATGACCCCCATCAGTCTGCCAAATGTAATCATTTTACTATGTACGGTTCATAGAGCTGAAGAAGAATAATACTAACAAGGGCTGCATGATTATAACAAAAATCATAATTGTCAATTATTGCCCTTGATATTGTAATCACGATTATTAATGACGATTATTTGATGAAATTACTGCGATGTCAATAAGCAGGCAATCGCTTATTACATACTGTAATAATGTTTGTTAATGTTACTAAAGGTTATTATAAAGGTATATCTATGGTTTAAAGTGAAGAAATATATGTATGTTCTTTTTAAACTATTGACAAAACCATTTTTAATTTCAGTCAATATGCCTGTGTCATGTAATAGGTTGATGTATACACATCCTCACACATTTAACACTTCCAAAGCCTGAAAATGTGGCATAAAAATCAAAAACTACCATCAGACATGCAATATGTGTCTTTACTGCTTAAATTATTGGCCCACATACAGTAAATTATAATATTTGACATTATTTAACAAGTTACTGCATTTAAAATCCCGTAATGTGATCTTGTTCACATAAGATGATCGTTAAATCATATTTGGCCTCAAATCTGTCACAGTTGTTGCACTTTGGAAGGTAAGATCAGCCGGTTTGTGAGAGTTGTTAAAATTTCAATCTACCAACAGCAGTCGTGTCAAATAGTTATTTATTTGAGCAGACACGATAACAAAGAAGATGGTCTGTGAAATATGACGTTGACTTCAAACAAGCTGACTTCAAAACAAACCACTTTATAGCTGTTTAATACATAAATACAACGTATTCTTTTTTAATAAATTGTACACAAAAATCGAGCAACGCAAAAATATTCAAACTTCTAATGACTGAAGCTGTCACTCACTGTTTGAGCTCTGCAGTTCAGCTCTCACATATAATAATAATAATAATAATATAACTGCTTAAACAACACAATAAATCAGTTATATACACCCTATCTGTGCGGTAAATAAAACGGTGCGACATGCAACGAATTGAAAATAATTTAAAATTGTACACTTTTGTTCTGCAGCTTCTTTTGGACTGTCAGATTGTTTCTTTAGCACTAATTTTTGTGTGCCATCACAAACAGATGAAACATACTGTAAACAAGCATCTGGACGTCAGACTATTTAAAACTTGAGCTGAAGGATCGGTTGTCATCAGTGACTCACCTCGTCTCTGATTGGCCGTTTCATTGCTCAACGCACACATCTGGGATTGGTTAGAAACTTAACCGCTGTTAAAACACTTTCTAAATAGAAACCATTAACGCAACAGGAGTACACTTAAATTGAATAATCATCAGTTTTCACGATTACATAATTGTGATGTCCATAATTGTAATTGCCATTAGTTCTCTAATAACAGATACAATACGGGCTCTCATCCTGCTGTTTAGTTGGACACCGTTCAGATGATCTTCTCAAAAAAAAATTCTGTCTGTCCTTCTCTCTCTCAGCGACTCCAGGACGATTGGTCGATCACCTGGAAAACACAAAAGGCTTCAACCTGCGAGCGCTCAAATATCTGGTGATGGATGAAGCCGACCGCATTCTTAACATGGACTTTGAGTCTGAGGTATACACACACACACACACACACACACACACACACACACGGGAGGCCGATCAGGGCTTGTATATACACAACAAGTATCCTTACACCTTCAGAATAAAAGCACCAATGTTATATTTGCTGAAAACATTAGCCAAAAGATACAAACTGAACACAATTTAAAATAAAATCTTACATCTGGATTGTCATCTTTGATGTCAGTTATGCCCTTTTCTAAAATCTCTGTGGATTGTCATATAACTGGCGTAAGAGCTTTAATTGATGGTTAGTTAATGCAGCTTATGGAAAGTGTTGACAACATTTCTAAATGTGTGTATGAGTGGTTATTGTTTTGCCCATAATATGTTGACGGTTCTCTTTTAAATGTATAAATTCATTGTGTCATTGCGTATGGGTTATTTATTCAGCAGATCTTGGTTAAGTGAAATGTCATCATGCACGCCATTAACAGCCCAGTTTGTTTGGTGAATTATGTGATTACCCAAGTTGTTTAAGTTGTTGTAGTGTACTGTTTCAATCTTAACTGTGGTGTAATGTAAGGTTAGATAAAACGACAAACACTGTAAAGATACAGACTTTCTTTACATGTAGTTCATGATGTTGACAAATATTATATGCGGATACCACTCATTTGTGAAGTTTTCAATACAGTTTAAATGCACAAATACATTGGACAGTAATACTAGACCAACAACAGAATAAAAATGAACATTAAACATACCAATTATTTACCAGACTGCTCTATAAAGCCACATGATACACCAACACTGAAGTATTTGATTGTAAAACTCGATTGTCTTTGTTTTCCCTGAACCTGAAACCGCCTTTTACAAGACACCTTATTTTGTTCTTTTAATAGTAACTTAAAATTTACAAATTACTTCTGCTTTTTGCCTTTTGGGGGCAGTAAAATGAAGCTTAAGAAAACAATGAATTAACCTAGATCAGAAACATAGTTTTCAGTTATCAAAAACATTTTCTTGACCTTTGCCTTTCATCACCATTGCATGTCTTTCTCAGACGACAGTATATATTAATATTGGGCAGAAATCCTGTGTAATAGTTGTCATTTATCATACTAAAGAGGAATATCTTACTATATCTATTGTCTAAGTGCCAGATGCTGTTTTTTTGCTGAACCCTTACTGTGAAACTCTTACGCACGCACGCACACACACACACACACACACACACACACACACACACACACAAGCACGTATGAGATTGGAATATGTCAAAGTGCTTTACATTCAAAAAAAGTGTCAGTGTTAGGATACTCTAAGTAACCGCACAGGTTCCTTGTGTATGTGCAAGCGTGATGTAAATGCACAAGCTTTTCAACACAGTGTGTGCAAGCTAGAGGTCGACAACCCGACCCGGACCCGAGAACCGCACGGAATTTATATTATTACAAACACACGCATACGCGCACATAAACGCACACACACACTCACGCACACACTCTCATTCAAACAAACACACACACACACTCTCATACAAACACACTCACTCACTCATGCACACACTCACTCACGCACACACACTCATTCAAACAAACACACACACACTCTCATACAAACACACACACTCACTCGTGCACACACAAACACACTCACAGACACACTCATACAAACACACACTCATAGAAACACTCACGCGCACACTCTCATTGAAACAAACACACACACACTCACGCACACTCTCATTGAAACAAACACACTCACGCGCACACTCTCATTCAAACAAACACACACACTCACAGACACACTCACGCACACACTCTCATTCAAACACACACACACTCTCATACAAACACAGACACTCATGCGCACAAACGCACACACTCATGCACACAGTCACAAACACACACACACAGCGTGACATGTCAGTGATCAGAACCGCGTCCCGTGATTCCAGCGTGTTGATCGTTGCATGAAAACTTGTACAGTCGAGCTTTACAAAGAACACAAACAGTTCAATCTGTTTTCTCCCCAAAAACATTCATGTGAACAATTGAACTAAAAGAAACTGTTTATTGAGATGTTAGCATGAGATAAAATATCACACGTGTTTGAAATATTGTGTGTTTCTGTCAGGTGGACAAAATTCTGAAGGTGATTCCTCGAGAACGGCGAACTTTCCTGTTTTCAGCCACAATGACTAAAAAGGTACAAAGAGTTTGAATGTGTGACGGATTTTAAATCAGGAGCTCAAACATGCAGAATAACATGTCGACGTGTTCTCATTTCAGGTGCAGAAACTGCAGCGAGCGGCACTTCGTGATCCCGTCAAATGTACCGTTTCCACCAAATACGCCACCGTGGAAAAACTGCAACAGTATTACATATTCATCCCATCGAAATACAAGGTTTTTCAGTGATGAACAAATGATTGTGATGTGCTGAACTGTTTAACACATTAAATGTATTGTTACAGTGTTACTTTGACATTTGTTTCATTATTTATCATCATAATGACTTTTGTAAATGTGTTTTTGTGCAGATGCTGATCTTTATGTGTGTGTTTCAGGACTGTTATCTGGTTTCTATTCTCAATGAATTGGCTGGAAACTCTTTCATGGTTTTCTGCAGCACGTGTAATAATGCCCAGCGTGTGGCGCTGTTGCTCAGAAACCTCGGCATCACCGCCATCCCGCTGCACGGACAGATGAGTCAGGTACAGACGAGCGAGTCATGACGTGATGATTCATGTTGTTTTGTGTCATTAAAGGGATAGTTCACCCAGTCCTCATCATTTACTCATGCTTGTGTTGTTTTAAACCAAACTTTTATTAAAAATAATATTACAATATCTGATTACCCCCTCAACCCCACTGCCTGACACAAGTAAAAATACATATGAAAAATAATGCAAACAAACAATCAACATTACAAATATGATTAAAATGTGCATTCTTGACTTTACCCTCACGTCTCACAATGAAATCAGTGGGAACGAGTTTTCAGCTGGTCATTATTCCCTTCAGCAACGTGTTTAACCTCGGAGAAGGTGAATATACTTGTTTTCTTTTATAAAAATCTGCGTTAGATGATGTTGCAAGTAAAGGGTCAGTTTTTGGCTGTACTTTATCGATAATGATAACCCTTGAGCAGGGCCCTTGACCCTATCTGCTCCAGGGGCCATATCTTGGCTGACCCTGCACTCTGACCCCAGCTTAGTTGGGATATGTGAAAACAATTAAATTTCACTGTATATATGCAAAAATGGATGTATAATATGTGACCAAAATAAAGGCTTCTATTAGAAATGTAGACTCTGCATAGACTTTGTGTTCAGCGTAGACTCGTATTAGGCGTAGACTAGACTCAGTGGTTCATGCAGTGTCATGAGTTTTTTTTATTTTTTTTTTATCCCCTTTTCTCCCAGTTTGGAATGTCCAATTCCCACTACTTAGTAGGTCCTCGTGGTGGCACGGTTACCACAATCGGGGTGGTGGAGGATAATTCTCAGTTGTCTCCGCTTCTGAGACCGTCAATCCGTGCATCTTATCATGTGACTCGCTGTGCATGACACCGCGGAGACTCACAGCATGTGGAGGCTCATGCTACTCTCCACGATCCACACACAACTTACCACACGCCCCATTGAGAGCGAGAACCACTAATCACGACCACGAGGAGGTTACCCTAATGATGAGCTCTTATTTAACTTTTGTTTCTATGTTGGCCATCCAGGTTACACATTGGAAATTCATTTATTGAAACACATTAAACCAAAGATATTTCTGAATTCAAATGACACTTCAGATGAAAAAAAAAAGCAATTAAAAGAACAATTTGGACAGTTAGAAAAGTAAATAATAATAATGATAATAATTGAAATATTAATAGATCTTAACCTCTAGAAAGTTCATCATTTGTACTTTCATAAAACGACTAACAGAGTTTACTTCACTTGGTCTGTGTTTAAACGAATAGAAAACATGTCGTATCAGTCTAATAAACCCTGATTAACCCTGCTTTATAATTTACACTTGTGTTCTTATTAAATTTGTGTTTGTACTGCACTTTTAGTTAATGCAGTTAATGCTGCCTAAAGAAAATTAAATGGAACTAAATTTTAGGTTAATGGTGAACATGTTTTGTATTATTTTATGATTTAATGACTTTCATCTTTGTTTTTTCAACTGCTTTACCTAAACATATTGTAAGGTTGATTAATACGCACGCCATCATTTTTTAGAGGTCAACCTATATATCGGTTTTGCTGATTAATCGACACCGATAACAGATTACTGAACTATCGGTTATCTGCAAAAATCCACACCGATAGTTTTTCCCCGTTGCGTCTGGTGCTGGAGCGGCTGGGAAGGGTCCGCTGTCGTTATACAGTATGAGAGCGTCCTCTAGAGGCGAAATAAAAACACTTCACTGACACCTTGTGCTGTTTGACACGTGAGATTACATAGAGCGAAACACTTCAGATGTGGATTTAAAACATCAATGAAAAGGTATGTATACAGTACAGTACACGTCAGATCATTATAAAGTAATTTGTTGACTAGATGTTGCATTAGTAAAGAACAGCAGTATGTTTGCAGACAAGGCTGAGAGGATGATAACATTAAAGCTAACCTCAAGCGGTTAGAGTAATGTGACAAAAATACACGCAAGTCCTACCCAAATGTTTAAATGTCACGATTGTTCCTATCTATTACCATTTATTTGCATTAGTTTATATCCAGCTAGTCACGTTTACGCATTCATTAGCCAGCTAAGTTGTATTTTTAAAGCTAGTAACATGAGAAAGCAAATTAATGTCTTCATGCAGCCGAGAGAAATGTATGAACAAATCAGAAACGCAAACATTTTCTTATCCTCACTGTAATATGATGACTTCAGATCGATCACATTCTTGCGCTAATAAAGGCGAGACACAGCGCAACAAATACTGTTTAACAGAAAGCAGGTGTCTCAATATGCTTTTAAAGTTCTTTTTAATTAGACTATTTTTTAATTATCTAAAAAAAACACTCACTTCTGCACGAGACGCTGAATAACAAAAAAAAACAAAGGGAAACAAAGATGTTCGTCTAGCGCGCATTTACATAGAAAAACTAATAGATTGGTTGCAAAAGCGTTCGGTGTGAACAGCCCCTTACAGTTGCTGGAGGTCTTTGGCCATTGCGTCTTGCTCTCTTATAAGCGTTTCTCAGATTAAGCAGTGAGTTGTTTAAATGCTTTGTCTGGAAAGATGTTCAACTTGTAAATGTGTGTCTCGAGATTCTTGTGTTCGTTTCCAGTCTGTTGTGTTTCGTCTGATTGAACAGCCCCTGACCTGTGCTCATAGTCGGAGCCGCTTTACCACCGAGTTCAGCTGAATGCCACTGCTATCTGTGAATATTTTGACAAACCATGACAGAATGAACCATCAATCTATCCGTTTCACCTTCGTATTAGCCCGCAATAGCATTGTCGATTTTTATCTAATACACCAGTTTAGCGAGACATGGAAATACTGTACTTGGTTACGTGGTCAGTTGATGGGTTGTTTCCTTGGTTGCGTTTTGCAGTCTGGGAGTCGAGCCAAAGATGACTTAAGGGTTGGAGAAGCCAATCGGGAATGATGAGTCGAGATGAATGACCCGGTTTCATTCATAGGCAGGTTGCTGTGGAGTGTTCAATGGTCGAAGGCAGTTGCGGCGAAGTAAACTAGTATCGCAAAAACTTTGCGGAAAACAAAGACTGGATGATAACACTCAGCGGTTAAGGCTCTGGGTTACTGACCAGAAGGCCAGGGGTTCAAGCCCCAGCACTGCCAAGATGCCACTGTTGGGCCCTTGAGCAGGGCCCTTGACCCTATCTGCTCCAGGGGCCATATCTTGGCTGACCCTGCACTCTGACCCCAGCTTAGTTGGGATATGTGAAAACAATTAAATTTCACTGTATATATGCAAAAATGGATGTATAATATGTGACCAAAATAAAGGCTTCTATTAGAAATGTAGACTCTGCATAGACTTTGTGTTCAGCGTAGACTCGTATTAGGCGTAGACTAGACTCAGTGGTTCATGCAGTGTCATGAGTTTTTTTTATTTTTTTTTTATCCCCTTTTCTCCCAGTTTGGAATGTCCAATTCCCACTACTTAGTAGGTCCTCGTGGTGGCACGGTTACCACAATCGGGGTGGTGGAGGATAATTCTCAGTTGTCTCCGCTTCTGAGACCGTCAATCCGTGCATCTTATCACGTGACTCGCTGTGCATGACACCGCGGAGACTCACAGCATGTGGAGGCTCATGCTACTCTCCACGATCCACACACAACTCACCACACGCCCCATTGAGAGCGAGAACCACTAATCACAACCACGAGGAGGTTACCCCATGTGACTCTACCCTCCCTAGCAACCGGGCCAATTTGGTTGCTTAGGAGACCTGGCTGGAGTCACTCAGCACACCCTGGATTCAAACTCATGACTCCAGGGGTGGGTGTCATGAGGTTTAAACCTTTCTAACTGGGTACAACCCAAAAGACTTCTGACCAGTCAAATATTAACTTGACCACGGGGCGTAAACAGCTTTTCCCGCCTCAAGTTAATTAGCATATCATTCTCTTACATGCTTTTCTTTAGGGGCCTGCTCTGACTAGATGTACTTCAGCCTTAAACATTGATAGCTACAATACAATGCAAGTTATGGGATTTTACCCAACATCAACATTCAGGAAATTTACTATAGACCTTATAGATACCAAACATGCATGATAATCGATTAAAAGAGTAATAAGAATAAATCATATGGTTAAAGCAAGGATAACATTACATGAGGTAGATTAAACCCACAAACTCACATGAAGACCTTTTGAGATTTTGTGTTTCTTCATTCTGTCATCTCGGGCTTCTCTGTGTCAGTGTGTATGAACCCACAGTGACAAATGACATTTGCCACTACATGATCGTTAAATGAAAGTGAAACCGGAAAGCTTTGCATTCACTAAAATCCTCATGTATATTTTTGCGGGAGTTTGGCCACGAACCTCAACAGTCGGCGTGTGAATCACCGTGCTTCATGTTCATCTTCACACGCTCTTCAGGAGCTGAATTCACTGAGACAGTCGGAGTTCAGTTGAACGAGACACTCAAATGCACAGTTCGTTCTCTTATTTGGACATTAAAATGTGAGAGGAATTTAAAGTGCACAATAATCAGATGATTATTTAATAATCCAGACAGGCATATTAGTATCTAAAGTACATAACTACTGAGCTACTATTTCATGTATTTGGCAACTTTCCAGCTCCATTGTTTGTCATTTTCCAATATTGTCGATCATTGTCTGTCTATGACTGTCACAATCAACATTGGGTTTTTTATCAGATATCTCAAATATCCAATTACATCATCCTATCACCCAGCCCTAAAACCCATATGACTTTATTTCTTCTGTGAAATGCAAAACGAGACATTTTCACCGAATTTTAGCATATAATGAAAGTGAATAATGACTCTGGTCTGTTAAGATCCATAAAGGACAAAAATCACCATAAAACCAGTAAAAGTAATTAATGTGACTCGTGCACTATAAATCTTCTGAGGGAACTGTTCACACAGCCGTGAGAAGATTATAAATCCTTTTCCTTTTGTAAAACGAGAGTGAGTCATGACAGAATCAGTATTTTTGTATGAACTATTCCTTTAATAGTGTGTGGCCTGTCATGATGTTGATTGTGTTTTTGTGTTCAGAACAAGCGTTTAGGAGCTCTAAACAAGTTCAAGTCAAAGTCTCGCTCAGTACTGCTGGCGACTGATGTGGCATCTCGCGGCCTCGATATTCCTCACGTAGACTGTGTCATCAACTTTGACATCCCCACACACTCAAAGGTACACACACACACACACAGGTGTACACACACACACACACACACAAAGGTGTATACACACACACACACACACACACAAAGGTGTATACACACACACACACACACACACACAGGTGTACACACACACACTCAAAGGTACACACACAAAGGTGTACACACACACACAAAGGTGTACACACATGCACACACATGTTCAGCTGTGTTTCTGTGCTGTTGTTGTGAGTGTTTCTGATTGTATTTTGTCTCTTCAGGATTACATTCATCGTGTCGGCAGAACAGCGCGAGCTGGCAGATCTGGGAAATCCATCACATTTGTCACGCAGTCAGTCTCTCTTTCTCTTGTAAAATGAGTTGTGTGTGTGTGTGTGTGTGTGTGTGTGGATGTGCTTTGAGTTTGAACACTGTTGAATTAATGAAAGTTAATGTTAACTCTGCAGCCATGATGAACAATTCATTTTCAGTCAAGTCATTGATTTTACTGATATCACAGTGAACACGTATACATGCATTTATTCATTTTTCAACATGTCAATCACTTTAGTTTTGCTCTTAAAGTTCACCCTAACGGATGCTAGACAAGAATCATGAATATTTTTATTACATTTGAACGTTTTTTTTTTCAAGAATATCATTAACTACATTACAAAACTCTGTTGTGAAAATATATCTTTAATTGCACTCATCATATGAGCAGCTAGTCAGTAATTGTACTGATGTTAATTTTCACAAACATTCAAATCAGACCCATGGTTCTGTGTGTGTGTGTGTGTGTGTGTGTTCAGGTATGATGTTGAGCTCTTCCAGCGCATTGAAGTGTTGATTGGGAAGAAACTGCCCGCCTTCCCCACACAGGAAGAGGAAGTGATGATGCTCATGGAGCGAGTGAGCGAAGCTCAAAGATTTGCGCGGATCGTACGTCCTGATTCACACCTTATTTGTCTGTTTATGATTCAAAGCGTGAACGAGTGTGTCGATTTATGAACACAATCTGTTTCTTTCAGGAGATGAAAGAACAAGGTGAGAAACGGAAAAGACCAAAAGCGGGAGAGGAAGCGGCTGATGATGGCGAGCAGTCGAGCGGCGTGAGGAAGAAAGTGAAGGGTGGCGCGTTCAGAGGAGGGAGAGGTGGCATGTCGAGAGGTGGCATGTCGAGAGGTGGCATGTCGAGAGGTGGCGGCTCGAGAGGTGGCGGCTCGAGAAGAGGCCGCTGAAAGACGTTGTGTGTTTCTGTGTAATAAAAACTCTTCCACATTCCAGCTTTTTGTATTATTGCACATATTAATCAACATCGTCAATGAACAAAACCGTCAACACGTGGTTAATTCTGTCAGTTTTATTTAGAAACTTCAGTTATTTCAATGTAATTAACCTCATTATTCAGCTGTAGCTTTAAACTCCTGTATATCAAAATAAACAATGTCACCACAAAACTTTTAAAGCATAAGGAGCATACTTTAAAACAAAAGTATAACAGGCCCAGTTTAATGGACATATTTGGCAATTCAGGGTTTATTGATGTGACTAATTAAAATCACATTGTTGAAATAACTCGGATCTGTATACTGCCAAGTAGAAATGTGTTTACACAGAACAGTGTGAATTCTGTCATGAATTCAGCAAGATGCTGGAAATGTTCCTTTCAGATTCTGTATAAATGCTGCTATTTAAAAATATGTGTTGCCAACCCCCTGATAAAGACAAATGACACTGAAGCCGGAGAAGACTTTTATCATTCAAGACAATTCAAACAATGACATGGGTTTTGTTCATCTTTAAACAATGTCTTACCACGTCAAACCAAGACATCGATCGGTTACTGCATAAAAACATACAGTTTGTCACATTGACCCAGCTGATATATTCTGGCCTATGTTAACACATTTGAAAGTGTTTTCATGAAGACTGGCTCTCAGATGAGATTATCAGTCAGTGTTGAAGATGACTGTGTGTGGTAAAAAAACAATCCAGTCTAACACATAGTAAAGCAACAGCACGTTAAAAAAAAAAAAAAAACTAGGGTAAAGATTAAATATGCGAATTATACATAGAAAATTATTTTTCCTATTTACACATGTAACAAACATGTCTGACAATTCGGTCTTCTAACATGTATTCAGCTAATGTCTTATGACATTTAATTCAAACATGCATTCAAATGTATGTACACATTTAAAACAAGAAGTGAAACAATCTTGTCTTCTATCAAATTTCATTCATAACAGTATTCAAGTAGACCATTTTTACGACTTTCCTAGTCGGAATCATCTAAAATGATCAGTTTCCCATTCGTAAATACAACTTCGCCTGAATATTTATGTGCTCAGAACACGTAAATAAACTACTACTGACTCTACTTGAAGGGCATTTAAAGGCTAGGTCAGCATCTTCTTCCGTATTGCATGATCATCATTTTGTTTCAGCTTTTGTGATTGGCCAGGACTTAATTGCGCCCGTCAGCCCAGCCAATTACAGGCCTGCTCTGTGCCTACTGAATATATAAGTGCTGCATTCACACCTGAAACAGTTTTGGCTTATTAGTGCTCCACACTCCTGTCCAGTTGGTGGTGGTAATGCACCGGAAGTTGGTTTGCCAACCGCCATTAAACATCATTAGAAGAAGAAACAGTTTTGGCATGAATATTTAAAATTGCAGCATGAGATTAGAAAGGTTGAAAGCAGGATTGGGTGAGTTAATCCAAAAAATAATACACGAAAAAAAGTCTGTATTTCCTCGTTCTATGTCGCAGTACCAGAGGTGTATAAATCTCTGAAAAATGTCTTTACTAATGTAGATTTTTTTTTTAGCACTTCTGCTTTACCTAAGAGTTTCTGCTGACTAATGTCACTATAAATCATTGTGAGAAGAAAACAAATTATTACCAATACTTTAATTTTGATACTTTTCTGAAAACAAACCAATAAATGAATAAATCTGGTGAAAATGTAAGAGTTTCCAGCTTTTTGAAAGCCTACTGCAACTGTAAGTACTTGTGTATCATGTAATATATGTTTAAGTGTGTATGTATTGTGAGTTTTGTTTGTATATTGTGTATGTAATCTTGATGTGTATTACGGTGCAGTGATATTGATATCCGATTCACGAATATTTTTCAAGTCTAATCTTATTCATTTCTTTTTAATTGGTCAAGTCTGTTCGTAAAGTGGTCTGAATAATTCATTAATTAGTTCATGAAAGGGCAGTTTTTAATCAAATCTCTGCCTATCTCTACCAGAACTAGCTGCCGGATGACAATCAGTCAGGTTTCAAAAGTGGACACTCCACCTGCTGGCTGTCAATGAGTCGCTGAGACAGGCGAAAGCTAAATCCAGATCATCCGTCCTGATTCTGCTGGACCTTTCTGCAGCCTTTGACACAGTCAACCATCAGATCTTACTCTCTACCCACTCTTCTCTGGGCATCACAGGAACTGTGCTTGACTGGTTTAATTCCTATCTCTCAGGTAGGTCCTTCAAGATAGCCTGGAGAGGTGAGGTATCCAAGCCACATCAGCTACTTACTGGGTTACCTCAGGGATCAGTGCTTGGGCCACTTCTCTTCTCTATATACACAACATCACTGGGACACATCATTCAGGCACATGGTTTCTCTTACCACTGTTACGCTGATGACACGTAAATCTACTTGTCTTTCCAGCCCAATGACACCACAGTGACTGCTCGAATTTCTGCCTGCCTGGTAGACATCTCAGCCTGGATGAAGGAACACCACCTGCAACTCAACCCAGCCAAGACTAAACTCCTTGTCTATTCAGCCAACCTGCTGTTGAACACAACATCACCGTGCAGCTGGGTGCAACTACAGTAATGCCTTCCAAAACGGTCAGAAATCTAGGGGTAACCATCGATAACAAAATAAATTTCTCAGACCGCATCTCAAATACCACAAGATCATGTAGATTTACACTCTACAATATCAGGAAGATAAGACCCTTCCTCTCTGAACATGCCACACAATTTCTTGTCCAGTCACTTGTCATAACTAGACTGGACTACTGTAACGCTCTCATTGCAGGCCTCCCTGCATGTGCAATTAAACCCCTGCAAATGATCCAGAATGCAGCAGCATGTCTTTAATGAATCAAAGAGAGCACATGTTACACCACTCCTTGTCTCTCTTCACTGGCTGCCGGTTGATGCACGTATCAAATTCAAGGCTCTGATGCTGGCATACAGAACAGTCACTGGGTCTTCTCCAGCATACCTAAAATCATTTCTGCAGCGCTATGTTCACACCAGAAGCCTGCGGTCAGCTAATGAACGCCGCCTTGTTGTACCAACACAAAGAGGCACCAAAACACTTTCCCGGACTTTCGATTTCATCGTACCACGTTGGTGGAATGACCTTCCCAACTCCATCCATGAAGCTGACTCACTTTCTGTCTTCAAAAAACAGCTAAAAACACATATTTTCCATTAGCATTTAACCAGTCACTTAAAAAAATAAAATAAAAAATTATTGTTGCACTTTAATCTGCCTTCACTACTATTTTGATGCTAGTGAAACTTTGTAATACGGCACTTTTCATACCACTGTCTGCTTGAGGTGATTCGCTTATAATGTATTCCTCTTTTGTAAGTCGCTTTGGATAAAAGCATCTGCCAAATTAATAAATGTAAATGTAAACTGATTTAACAGTGAATTTAGAAAAAGTAGACTGACGTCTCATCTGTGCTTCCAGAAATTTAAAACACTGCTTCCAGCGACTGAAACGGGAAGTGTTTTAGCACGTATGAGCTCCAGTTTCTGGGTGAAATTGCCACAGAGGGGTGCCAAAAGCGACTTATTTTTAACTGTACAGGGTATAATACAGTGAAGAATGCATATGTTATTAAATTCCCCTAAACCTAACCGTCAGTAGAGTAAAAATGTAATTTTAGAGGGAAAATGGAACATCAGAATCACACTCATTACGGATTATGCAAATGCTATTATTTCCTGTTTTCAATGCAGGACAAGAACTCAGATCTCACATGCTATTGATGCAATGTGCTTCCGGTCATGCCACAGGAGAATAAACATGCCTGAACAGATGTATAAAAGTCTGATTGGAGTCAACGCTTCTCAGTAAATCAGCATAATGGGGTCGAAGTTAGATACCAGAACATTCTGACTTATTGTGTGATCTTGTTGGTGCAGTCTGTTGTTTAGCACTATAGTGTTATCACATTACTAATAAATCTCACCTCTAATTGCATTAATCCACATAATCTGTCCATCTGTTGGCAGTTTTTCCTCACATGGATTAAATCCACAGAGTTTCAGCTGCTGTTCAAATGAATCATAGAAATCAGCATAAACTCATTATGAGCATTTAATACATATAAATACAGACTGTTAAATGTGACTCTGGCTGTTATAAAGGAGATGTCGAAATAAAGCTGATCAACTCTAGCGTATCATCATGTCTTGCTGTGATTAAATTTGACAAGTCATTTCTCCACATCAGTTTACAGATTCCCCTGCTGAATAAAAATCTTCTCATATTTACAACATTCATATTCATGAGCATTCAGTGGAACGATCTATCGATCAGGAGAAGCGATCTATCTACAGGAGTCTGCAGTTGCATGTGCGTTTATTTCATTGTATTACTTTGTTGTGAGTGGTATTCATTGCTAGACTTGTGCTGTTTGTTTACTGTCTTGAACTCGTGTCGCTTAAACGTGTGTTTGTGTGAGCTATATTGTTTTGACTTGTCCCAGGGGATTCAATGCTAGATTTAGAGTTGTTTGTCCAGTGTGTGTAAAACCATTGTTGTTTTTAGTGTCTATAAACAGTGCTTCACTTGTTTTAGAGTATTATTTATTGTTAAAGTGCAGCATAATTGTATTTGTGTTGTACGGAAGTCATGTTTGTTCCCGCGCTTGTCACCTTGCGCGACCCATAGTTTCGGTTTCGGTTGACCACGTGACTTGCTTTGTGTGCTAAGTAGCATTAAGGTGTGTCCTGCTATTTTCACTGAATGGCTCGTTAACATCGTGTATATATTTGACTTGAATGCTGAAGCGGAAGTGGTAGCCCTCGTGTGAAGACCTACTTTTTTTGTAAAGACCAGCGAGTCTACCTGTGCGGGTCCACCGAGCAAGGACATGACAAGGCGCCACTCACCATAGCACTTAAGTATCTTTTACTTTTATCACTATTCTTATTTTCTTTCTACATGCTAACATGTCTACTTCACGAATAACACATGCCTTCAAGCACATCCCTGTTATCTGTTACAGACTGTTTACACGATATCGATGCAAGACCAAACGCAACCCACACAACCTACGCCCACTTTGCACTTCAGCACCTGCTCCGTTCTCTTTCTCAGTGGGACTCTGGAACTGCCAGTCAGCTGTGAACAAAGCTGACTTCATTCCAGCCTTTGCCACGCAGTCCACCCTCAGCATCCTTGCACTGACAGAAACATGGATATGTCCAGAGGATACAGCAACACCTGCTGCTCTCTCCAACAACTTCTCCTTCTCTCACACCCCTCGATACACCGGTAGGGGTGGGGGAACAGGTTTGCTCATTCATAACAACTGGACTTTTTCAACACACACTTCATTATGTAACAATACTAGTTTTGAATTCCATGCTATTACTACAATGCAACCCACAAAAATACATGTTGTCATCTATCGCCCTCCAGGTCAGCTGACAAACTTTCTTGAGGAGTTGCATGTCCTGCTGTCCTCCTTGCCGGAGGATGGTAGGCCACTTGTGGTTCTTGGTGATTTCAACATACACCAAGACAAGCCCCAGGCTACTGAACTGAATACTCTTCTGGACTCATTTGACTTGGAAAGACTACACACCGCAGCAACTCACAGATCGGGCAACCAGCTGGACCTCATTTTTACACGTAATTGTACCAACTCAAATATTCTTGTTACTCCTTTTACATGTCTCTGATCACTACTTTGTTCAATTCAACATGATTCTCCCAGCTACATTAAAACAAACTCCACCTTTGGTTTCCTTTTGCCATAACCTCCTTTCTCTTTCACCCTCATGCCTTTCCACTGCTGTTTCTACCTCTCTTCCCACACTAAATGTATTTTCCAAGCTTGATGTAAACACTGCCACAGACACACTAAGCTCTACTTTAACAACCTGTGTAGACAACATCTGTCCTCTCTCCTCTAGGCCAGCACGTACTACACCACCCAGCCCCTGGCTGTCTGATGTCCTTCGTGAACGTCAGACTGACCTCAGGGCAGCTGAGAGGAGATGGTGGAAATCTAAAGATCCAACAGATCTAGGTAAATAGCAGTCTCTGCTTGCAACTTTTTCAGATAACGTTAGATCTGCAAAAACCTCCTACTACCAGAACAAGATCAACAGCACCACAGACCTCACAGCTTGTTTAGAATATTCAACACACTTCTCTGCCCTCCCCCTCCACCACCTGACACATCACTGACAGCAGATGTCTTCGCCACATTTTTTTACTAATAAGGTTACAACCATCAGCAATACATTCTCAGCACCACACCCTGTCAAACACCCGTCTCTTATATGCAGCTCTTCTGTCTCTATGTTCTCTCCTCTGACTGACACTGAGGTCTCTAAACTCCTCCTCTCCAACCACCCCACCACCTGTTCCCTTGACCCCATTCCTTCTCACCTTCTCTAGGCCATCTCTCCATCCATCTTACATGCACTCACTCACATAATTAACACATCTCTACTTACAGGCACTTCCCTCACTATATTTAAGCAGGATCGAGTAACCCCGCTACTGAAGAAACTTAACACTTAACCCCACACA